>NC_080171.1:94024469-94324469 GCF_950295315.1 Erinaceus europaeus | reverse complement strand
AAATAAAATAGTGGATAGGTACGCAAAAAAACTTTAAGCTATGATGGAGTACTATGTTATTATTTAGCTATCATTGTTGTCTTTTTCTTATAGAGATAGTTTGTTGTCTATCTTATAGAGATAGTTAATAAGAGATTACACTTGCTTCCTAGCTCTTTGGCTGCATAGCATATGCTTCAGCATGTAGAAGCTGTAGCATGGAGAAGTCCAAAACTGAAAATTAAAGTATTGTGAATACTGAACAATTCAGTCAAATCAGCTACATATTTTCACAAACAAGTTTGTTTGTGAAAATTGAATACAAGTTTTGTTTATATTTTGCATTAGAACTAAGTCTAGTTAAATTTTGCTTGGGGGACTGTGAGTTCAGACAAGGACTTGGTAGTTATACAGGCTCCTGTACTAAGTGTGAATATACATGTATATAGATGTAAACAGCTAATTATATTTATATATCCTCTTCAAGTTTGGTAGCTATTCTCTGTCCTAATCTAGCTTTCTAGTCTTATTTTTATCTCTGACTATATCTTCCTAGACAATATTTTTAGTCCATCACCATGTTAACTACCAAGCTCAAGCAAAAATTACTTAAGTCATGGGCCCCTAGGAATATACCTAAAATGGACTTTCTAGCTTCTTACCACCCTAAAATCCCTGTTCTCACCTGCTTTCTGGTTCCTATTTATTAAACACTTAATTGATTTATATCCTTATTGCCTTTCAGACACCAGGTTGTAGATGCTATTGTGATTCCATTTTGAACTCCCTGGGTAGCAGATTTCAACAATGTGCCCTAGAACCTCACCTCTCCAGATACATACCCCACTAGGGAAATACAGAAACAGGATCGAGGTATGGATTGACTTGCCAATGCTCATGTCCAGTGGAGAATCAATTACAGAAACCAAAACTCCCACCTTCTGAATCCTAAAAAGAATTTTGGTCCATATTCCCAGAGGGGGATAAATGGTAGGAAAAGATAATTGGTGGGCTCTGAACTCCAACTCCACTAGGACTCAGAGAGAAAACAGGAAAAAGACAAAGATTCAGAAGTAGTAATAGGTGTAGGTATAACTTAGAAAGGAAGAGGACGTAGGACTATAGATAAAAGAGGACAAATATATATGGTATATATACACACAGATAATTATAGAAATAATAGTCAACCCATATATGTGACCTTGGAAGAAGCACTGTAATTTTCAATGGAGGGAATGGAGATACAGGATTCTGGTGGTGGGAATGGTATGGAGCTGTTCCCCTGTTATCTTGGGATTTTATAAACCAATATTAAATCACTAATAAAAAATTGTGCTTGGAATTCAGATTTCCAAATGAATATATTTGTTCTTACACATGAAATTTCTTTGTTGTACTCTTTCTCAGTTCTAGGAAATGTGTCCCCAAACTTCTTAATTTTCTGCAGGTGAAAGCTATCAACCTGACCTGATGTGCTCCATGTACAATCCAACCTCGTTTATGGAGTATATGGGGATTTTAGAAAACTGTTTTTAGGGATCTTAGGACTAAATTCATAGCATAGTGAAATAGCCCTCTGAATTAAATTTATCCAAACACTTCATTTGTTAAGGACCAATATATATTAATTTATGTACTCTGATACCTTATGAATGAGTAAAAAATAATCTCAAGAGCTTCTGTAATCTTTCCAAGTTCAGCTTTCCAACTGATACCAACATTGAAATTCCTGATACTATTTCCTAGACTGGTCTACTTCTTTTGACTGCTGCAGAAGGTGGGAATATGTTCAAGGACTTACAGTCAGTTCTGAGTTGGACCAAAAAGTATTCTTCATTTCTTCATGATAAGGCAGAGGATTAGGATTGATTCTTTTGCTCTCAGTTTTACTTATCAGGATCATGAAGAAATCATATTTGATGACTACGTGAAAAGATAATACCTTATCCACATGTTTAAGGCAAAAAGAGACTGAAGCTTCATCTGTTCCAAATAAAGCCACCCTCAATCCTGAGTTATATTGACTAGAAAAATCTAGGAAAAAAATAAATTATCTACAAGTAGTTTCTGGTACAGTCCCCAGAGCACCCTGCTGGAAGTTGTAGAGACATTTGGGAATACCAGTCTCTAAGATCTCTGTTATGGAAAAAACCTTGTTTCATTGCCCAGTTCCTGTCGTTGAACTGCAAATGAGCTGCACTGTTATTGTGTGCACTTTACCTATCGTCTCTTTGGGTCTTGATGTTTTCAACTAAATAAATCAAAATACAAAGTATTTTCTCACAGTAGAAATCATTGAGTTGGGGTGGGGGAGGTTAGCATAATGGTTATGCAAAAACTTTTATGTCTGAGGCTCTGTGGTCCAGGTTCAACCCTTAGCATCATCATAAGCCAAAGCTGAGCAGTGTACTGGTCTTTCTTTCTTTGCCTTTATGTATTTCTATCATTAAGATAAACTCAATATAATATTTTTTTAAAAAGACTATAGAGTTAACATTTTTGTCATTCTAGAGCACATGAAGTGAGATCTTATGATTTTAATTCGCATTCTCCCAATTCTTAGAAGTTAGTAGGGAATATTACTCTGTTCTTGATATTTTGGAAGACCTTGGAAAGTACAGTTATTAACTCTTTTTTTTTGTTTATTTAATAATGATCAACAAGACCATAAGATAAAAAGGGTACATTTCCATACAATTCCCACTACCAGAGTTCTGTATCCTATCCCTGATATTGAAAGCTTTCCTGTTCTTTATTCATCTGGGAGTATGAACCCAGGATCATTATGGGGTGCAGAAGGTGAAAGGTCTGACTTCTGTGATTGTTTCTTTGCTGGACATGGGTTTTGGAAGGTCAATACATGCTCCCATATTGTTTCCTTCTTTCCCTAGTGGGGCAGCATTCTGGGGAGGTGGGGTTCCAGGACAAATTAGTAAGATCATCTGTCCAGTGAAGTCAGGTTGTCATCTGCAACTTTGTGGCTTAAAAATTATTAAGATATAAAGCAGAACAAATTATTTAATAATCAGGAATCTAAAGGTAAGAATATAGATTAGGGTCTCCATTTTGAAAAAAAGCTAGTAGGTCTATTTTAGGTATATGCCAAGTGTCCCATTACTTTACAAATTTTGGGCTGAGCTCAACAGCTAAAATGCAGGTGGGCCAAAGTTGCTGTCTGGGGAGATGGTGTCAGAGTTGGAAATAGAACTATAAAGCTGTATCAGGGAAGAAAGTAGTTCCCAATTATGAGAAAAGTATACAAATATTGTTAACTATAAGCCCATCAGTTTGACCTGGGGCCCATATTCAGCACAGGAACCTATGGGCATCTAGTCTTTGACAAAGGTGCCAAGACTATTAAATAGGGAAAGTAGAGTCTTTTCAACAAATGGTGTTGGAGAAACTAAGTTGAAACTTGCAGAAGAATGAAACTGAACCACTATATTTCACCAAACACAAAAGTAAATTCCAAATGAATCAAAGACTAAGATGTTAGACCGAAAACTATCAAATACTTAGAGGAAAATATTGGCAGAACTCTTTTTCTGTCTAAATTTTAAAGGCATCTTCAATGATACAAACCCAATTACCAAGAAGACTAAGTCAAAAATAAAACAGTGAGGTTATATAAAAAGAGAGGACTTATGGCAAGATGGTGGCCAAGAATGCAACCCTATTGGCTTGCTCCAGAGACCATGTCTACAATTAATCTAGAACAAAGAGATGATACATGATTTGTTTGGGTGTCAAAGGCTGGTGATACTTTACACAGAAAGATTAATTTAGGAGAAAGTTTACCATTCAGTCAAATGACTTCTGAAGAGGACTGAGCAGATGGGAGCTGGTTCAAGCTGACTTAGGTAAAGCAAAGAAATTTTGTTTGATTTTTGTCTAGTACTTTAAGGGATAGGACAGTCAAAAAGTTTCTGTAGGATGAATAGACTATGTGTTGTGCTATCTGAATAATTTCACCTGAGTTGTTTATCCATATATAACATTAGACACCCATTAGGATAGGACAGTCAAAAAGTTTCTGTAGGATGAATAGACTATGTGTTGTGCTATCTGAATAATTTCACCTGAGTTGTTTATCCATATATAACATTAGACACCCATTAGGATAGGACAGTCAAAAAGTTTCTGTAGGATGAATAGACTATGTGTTGTGCTATCTGAATAATTTCACCTGAGTTGTTTATCCATATATAACATTAGACACCCATTAGGAAAGAAATAGCTCCTGAATGGTCAGCAGATACTCCAAGAGTAGGCAACGCTATCCACCAAGAAACTTTATCTTGCATTCAGGGATTTGATGGTTGTGCCAGTTTGAATCATATATATGGCTATTGTTATGAACATTCTCTTATTGTCACCAACAATCTTACTTTTTTGTGTAATATTACTGACCTCCAAGGCAACACTAGTGATTCTCAGTGTAGTCAGCAAAATAAAGGCAATTGGCAGTAATATAACATTTGGTGGTGAGATTAGGGCTGGTGAATTTAAGGTGAAATGTGTTCTCAAATGGAGTGCCACTGCCCTGTCCCATATATCTCTTTACCTACTTAAAAAATTATTTATTTGGTTTTGTTAATTAA
The DNA here is from genome assembly GCF_950295315.1 of Erinaceus europaeus. Taxonomy (NCBI): domain Eukaryota; kingdom Metazoa; phylum Chordata; class Mammalia; order Eulipotyphla; family Erinaceidae; genus Erinaceus; species Erinaceus europaeus. The sequence goes on along the minus strand of NC_080171.1, from coordinate 94,319,889 downwards.
TCCTTTCTTAAATAAAAAAAGGAAAAAAATTATTTATTTATTTATTTATTTACCCTTTTGTTGCCCTTGATTTTTTTATTGTTGTTGTAGTTACTATTGTTATTGTTACTGATGTTATCATTGTTAGATAGGACAGAGAGAAATGGAGAGAGGAGGGGAAGACAGAAAGGCAAAGAGAAAGACAGATACCTGCAGACCTGCCTCACTACCTGTGAAGCGATTCCCCTGCAGGTGGGGAGCTGCGGGGCTCTAACCAGGATCCTTATGCGGGTCCTTGCACTTTGCGCCACATGCTTAACCTGCTGTGCTACCGCCAGACACACATCTACCTACTTTTAAAATGTTTTATCTTTTTATTAGCGATTTAGTATTTATTTATGAGACTGTAGGGAATATAATTGTAATAGGGGTATAATACTATACATTCCCCACTACCAGAGTTCTGCATCCTACCCTCTCCATTGGAAACTTCCCTATTGTTTATCCTTCTGGTATTAATAGGTACTATAATTCTATTTGGGACGATAATATAGGAGTTCTGACTTCTGTAATTGCTTCTCTGCTGTACATGGGCATTGGCAGGCCAATCCATACCCTAAGCCTGTTTCCATAGTGGGGGTGGGCTCTGGAGAGGTGAGGTTCCAGAAAGCATTGGTGAGGTCATCTTCTCAGGGAGTTCAGGATGGAATCATAGTAGCATCTGAGACTTGGTTGCTGAAATGGTAAGATGGAAAACAGGACAAAATGTTTAATAAACAGGAAACATAAAGTGGGAATAGAGCAGGTGAGAGTAGGGATATTAGGTAGAAGGAAGCTAGAAGATACATTTCAGGAATTAGTTCCTAGAAGCCAATGTCTTAATTTTTTTACACTTGAGAAAGACAGGTCCTGAAATGAGTGTAGCCTAAAATGTTTCTAGCTATGACCACAGAATGTGAGCTCAGACCTATAAGGATACAGAGGTTATACAGACTTCTGTGATGAATATGGACCCCAAATCAGATCGATGGGGTTTACAGTTAATGCTATTTATATACTCTTCCTATACTTGGGACCTACTGTCTATTCTGATCCAGGTTTCTAGTCCTATTTCCAACGCCAACACCATCTCCCCATACAACACCTTTAGCCTACCTGCATATTAGCTGTTGGGCTCAGGCAAGATTAGTAAAGTCATGGGCTCCTTGGACTATACCTAAAATAGACCTACTTGCTTTTTCCAAAATGGAGACCTCAAATATCATCTGCTATAGTCTCACCTTTAGGTTCCTGAATATTAAACAATTTGTTCTGCTTTATATCTTACCATCTTTCAGCCACCAAGCTGCAGATGCTACCATAATGCCAACCTGACTTCCCTGGGCAGACAACCTCACCAATGTGTCCTGGAACCTCACCTCTCCAAAGTGCTGCCCCACTAGGGCAAGATAGAAATAGGCTGGTAGTATGGATTGACCTGCCAACACCCATGTCTAGCAGAGAAGCAATTACAGAAGCCAGACTGCCTACCATCTGTACCCCATAATGATACTGGGTCCATACTACCAGACAGGTAAATAGGAAAGCTTCCAATGGAGATGATGGGATATGGGATGCTGGTAGTGGGAATTGTGTGGAACTGTATCTCTCTTATCCTATGGTCTTGTCTATCAGTATTTAAAACAGTAACAACAACAACTTTGCTTGAGCTTGATATCTAACATGGGGGTGGACCAGAAATATTGTCTAGAAATATAGTGTCAGAGTTGACACAGAACTAGGAAGCAGGATTAGGACAGAGTTGCTTGTAAACTTGAAGAAGATATATAAATGCAATTAGCTGTTTAACACAGTGATCTAATCCGAGGTCCATATCTATTCATACTTAGTACAGGAGACTGTACAATCTCTGAGTCCCTGTCAGATTGAGCTCAGAGTCCATAGTCAAAGCTGAGAATATCTATGCTGCATTTATTTCAGTGTTAGTCTTCCTCAAGTGGCAGAGTTGGCTGACCTAGCCTCCCGTTAGAGAGGTGGGAAGTACTTACCATTGCTATTTCATAGTGAAGGTACAGTCCTGAAGAAACCTACAAAAGGGCTTATAGTGATGTTCCCAATGTGTTTGACCAGAGATGGTAGACAGAGGGATCTATCAGGGTGAGGGTACAATAGTTAAGCACAATAGTTAAGCAAAGAGACTCTTTGTGCCCGAGGCTCCAAAGTCCCAGATTCAATCATCCACTCTACCATAAGCCAGAGCTGAGCAGTGCTCTGGTAAAAAAAAAAAAAATCTATCAGAAATCTAGGCCAATATTATCTATGGGGACTCCAAGGATTCCCTGTCTTCTCTTTATCTACTTATCTATCATTGGGCACTTGGGTTGTTTCTTTATCTTGGTTATCATAAATAATACTGGAATGCATCATTCTCACCACCAACTAAAGAGAATTGGTTGGAGTCAGCCAGTATAAGCTAATCACCTTCTCAATAAGAACTCAAAGCACAAAGGCTCATAGAAGTCAAATAATTCCCCTACAAGGTGGCAGAACCTAGAAATGTTTGGCTAGGTATGGAATAAAAATTTGCTGTATGCAATCTCCTGTTCTGACTTCCTTCTTCTAGTTTCCAGGTTTCTAAAGCACTCACCTTACTAAAAATAGAGATACAGAGATCCCTGGGGACAAAACAGCAAATTCAAAACTTCCAAATATATTTCACATATTACTCCCATGCTCCTTGGCCTAGGGAGTCAAATTCTGAAGCTAAAGTAATTATTTCATGTTTGTCGCTGAGGATCTTTTGGGAAAATCATACCCCAGAGGCTCAGAAACTAGAAATAGTTCTGTGACTATTACATAAAAATATCTAACACTCATCACTGAAATCTGGGTTGCTGGTCTCTAAATGGAAAAACTAACCTGCCTCCTTGGATCTTTTTCCTCTTTCATTTCCTTTTGGCTTACAAGAGTCCTACATGTTCACTGAGGACAAAAGAGAGAACTGCAGGCATTGGGTGTGTTGCTTTGGTGATGGAAGTTGTTTGGAACAGTTATTTTTGGACAGTGCTGCGAAAAAGGGAGTTATGTTTTCTCTCTGAAAGTCAGAGTCTGAGTCAATATTTACCTCCTATTTCTCAGACACACTGAAATAGGCAGTTACTCCCATACAAAGTGAGCATCTTGCTCTGTTACTTTGGAGGAAGAGACTAAGCTTAGAGATGACTGTGAGAAGACATGGGAAATGACTTCAGAATCTGAGTTTGCATTTACTTTTTGTTGTTGTTGTTATTGTGCAAGTGACTTTATTTCTCTGAGCTTTAAAAGTCACTTTTGAGATTTATGTAATACAGTTTAGGAGTGTTCACTCAGATGCCACATTGTGTACAATTAAGGCTCAGAGTAATAATTCATTGCTTTCACATTGCTTCCTCTTTGGAGTGAGACTCATGAGTCCTCTTGTATGCATGCTCCTTCTAGTATTAAGCTCAGTTCTCACCAACCTTGCCGCCCTCTTGTGTGCATCCTGCCCATAGCCAGGCTTTCTTTCTGTGCAGGCAACACAGTCCATCACTTCTTTTGTGGTCACTCTGCTTCAGCTCTCCTTCTCAGACACTGACACTAACAAGATAGCTCTATTCATTGTTGGCTCCTTGATATTCAACACTCCACTCTTGTTATTGATCATCTTGTCATATGCATACATCATCTCCTCTATCTCCTTCAGCAGGCAAAAGGTTTTCTCCACCTGTGGATCCCACCTCACTGTTGTCTTCTTTTATGGAGCATAAATTCCTGTACCCTCCTCCACCATATTTTTGGGATAAGGAAAAGGTTGCAGCTATATTTTATATAGCAGTGACCCCCATGCCAAACCCTTTCATTTATAGCCTTAGGAATAATGGTATGAAGACTTCACTGAGAATGCTCTTTGGAATCTTCACACTCTCTTCTCAGGGACATTAATTCTATTTGCAAATATGAAGTTACATTATAAAGAATCCATGTGTTTATTAATAAATATAATTCATTCACTACATTTTCTTTATATATATATATATATAATTTTTATTTATTAAAAGGAAACACTGACAAAAACCATAGGACACGTGGGGCACAACTCCACATAATTCCCACCACCATAACCCTGTATCTCATCCCCTCCGCTGATAGCTTTCCTATTCTTTATCCCTCTGGGAGTATGAACTCACTGTCATTATGGGGTGCAGAAGGTGGAAGGTCTGTCTTCTGTAATTGCTTCCCCACTGAACATGGGCATTGGCAGTTTGATCCATACTTCCAGCCTGTCTCTCTCTTTCCCTGGTGGGGCGGGGCTCTAGGGAATAAGGGTTCCAGGACACATTGGTGGGGTCATCTGCCCAGGAAAATCCAGTTGGCATCATGGTAGCATCTGGAAGCTGATGGCTGAAAGAAGAGTTAACATATAAAGCCAAACAAATAGTTGATTAATCATGAATTTAAAGGCTGGAATATTGCAGATGAAGATTTGAGGGTCTCGTTTTGTAGATAGTAGGCCTATTTTAGTTATATTCCAAAGGGTCTATGACTATATTAGTGTTTTTTCTTAGTCTTTAGAGGAAACTAAGTAAATCATTCTCTTACTCATCCAAATTTGATAATGCATTGTATGTGATCAGTATATTTCACAAAAAATTCACTATCTTATGAATGTCACCCATATTACTCTATAGTTGTATCCAGCCATCTAAGCTAGACATAATAAAGGTTAATTATGTTATTTTAATGAAAGTGTAAATATTTTTAACATATAATTCACCCACCTTGTGTTAATTTCTCCATTTTCCAGGTTCTCTGTCACATAGGGAAGATATTGATTCTGTTACCTTAATGGAATTCACTTTTTTGTGTTTTATTTATTAAACATATATGAAATTATATACAATACAAGTTAAATTATTATTTCTCCATAAAGGTGAATATTTTGCCATTTTATTGTATTAGTGTATCATATAATTGTATTATTATAAAAGTTTGTCATGCAATATAGTTCTCCAATTATATCTATCTTGGACTAGGTTCAATAATCACCATATTTTACAGATGGAGAAATTACAATTAGTATATGTAAGGAACAGAGGATTGAAATTTGTTATCTGAAGCTGGTATCCAAACTGTTGCATGGTAGAAAAGAAGACTACTTGAAAATGCAGCAAGATAAGACTAGTACCACTTTGGGAACCCACCAAGTCATATGAGTGAGTGTTTAAGCTAAAAACCTACCTATAGTTAAAAAGCCCCAAGGATCCCATAGCCTACAGGAAAGAAAAAGAACATAAGAGGGTTTAACAACCACTGTGCTACTGTGCTTCAACTCAGGGGTTGATATAACATTGAAACAACTGTTAATGTCCATAAAATGTGAACTCTTTAATTATCTTACTTACTAAGTAATTAGACACAAGTCAGTCCAGGCAAGAGTGATCAGTGGACTGAAAAGTACTGAGAAAAGACCTCATAACACACTTTATACAATGGTTAAACCAAGAAGAAACAGTGGAGAAATGAAGCAGAACAAATTCTTGTATACTCTAGTTTCTTGCTTTAATATTTATACCGAGTCAGATTCATATATTCATGTATGTATACATACTCATTTTACACTAGACACTACTTTTTATTTTATTTATGAGTGATTTATTTTTGATTTACAAAATCATAAGATACTAGGGATATAATTCCATACTATGTTCACCACCAAAATTCTGCAGCCACATCCTTCCATTGGAAACTATAGTAGTTCTCCCAAGGTCACAGACATGGGTTGACTTTATATGTATAACTATATCTATATTTTTTTACTTTTTAAAAATTTATATTTATTTATTAATTGGATAGAGATAGCCAGAAATCGAGAGGGAAGGGAGTGATAAAAAGGGAGAGAGACAGAGAGACACCTACAGCATTACTTCACCACTTGCAAAGATTTCCTGCAGGTGGGGACCAGGGGCTGGAACCCTGGTCATTGTGCACTGTAACTTGTGTGCCACCACCCAGTCCCTTTTTGGACATTTTTATTGGTGATTTAATATTGATTTACAAACTTATGAGACAATAGGGCTATAATTCCACACCACTCCCTTTATTAGAGTTCTGTGCTATTCACTTCATTGGAAACTGCAGTAGTTCTCCCAAGGTCATAAGTATGGGCTGACTATTACTTCTACAACTATCTTTATTTATATGTATTTGCCCATTTTTTCCCTATGGTCCTGCCTTTTCTTCGTTTGTTTCTTTAAAATTTTTTTAATTATCTTTATTTAATGGGTAGAGATAGTCAGAAATAGAGAGAAAAGGGAGAGATAGAGAGGGAGAGAGGTAGAGAGACACCTGTAGCTCCTGCCTCACTACCCACAACGACCCTGGGTCTATGCTCCCAGAGGGATAGAGAAAGGGAAAAGCTATCAGGGGAGGGGATGAGATATGGAGATTGGGTGGTGGGAATTGTGTGGAGTTGTACTCCTCCTATCCTATGGTTTTGTTAATTTATCCTTTCTTAAATAAAAAATAAATTAAAAAAGTTCTCCCTGTTATAAATGCAAATGATTTTGTGGAGGAATGAGTCTTAGCAACAAATTGGAAGCATATATTTTAAGGGATATAATAATATTTAGCTATAAATATATATAGGCTTTGAGTCAGGTAGATGGCTAAAAAGTTAATTTTATTAGTAGATTTTTGTCAAGATTTGGAGGTACTCTCTGCCCTAATCAAACTTTCTAGCCCTATTCTCAACTATGATACCATCTTCTTGGAAAATATCTTTGTCCAACTCCATGTTAGCTTTCAAACTCAAGTTCTAGAAACATAGCTAAAATAGACTTTCTCACTTCTTTTTGCCCTAATATCTTTATATGCCCTATTCCTACTTTTTGGTTACTATTCATTGATCATTTTATCCATTTTATATCTTACCTCCTTTCAGCCACAAAGTTGCAGATGCTATCATGATTCCATGCTGACTTCCATGGGCAGATGACCTCACCAATGTGTCCAGGAACCTCACCTCTCCAGAGCCCTACTCTGTTGTATGCTTTACATTGGTTTGTTCTAGCTCTCCCCCGCCAAGAGAATTGGATCAGTCCTGCTAGTTTCGTGGGCCTGCTTGGCCCCGCCCCTAGGAACCCCGAGAGGATTCCTGGGTTCCAGAGTAAGAGAGAGTGCTTGGTGCTGCTGCGGGGGAAGGATGCAGGACAGATCTGTGTGGTGATTGGTTTGGGTTAGTTTATGAATTGTTGTTCGTGAATAAAGAAATACAGCTTCCCTGCACAGCCGTATGTCTCTGGTCGTCTCTGTTACCCGCCCGTGAAGCTAGTGGGCCAGCTGGAGCCTCCGAATTTTAACAACAAATGGCACCCAACATGGGGCTGACCTGCGCATCTCTCAGATAAGTGAAGACAATTTGGCTACCTATGTACTATGGCCTTCTCTTCTGCTTGTGAAGAGATCTCCAAAGGCCTCTGCTCTTTCTTCACGAGACTGTTTTGCTGTTTCTGGAACATTTATCTCTGGACCACTCTGTGGTTTCCACTCTCTTGGGCGAACTCAGAACAGCCAGCAGGAAGAGCCAGCAGGTGGGAGGCAAGGCCCGGAGCTGCTATTTCCACCTGGTTAAACAGCCAGCCAGCCGGCTGCGCCCAGACAACCCTGCGCACTGTGCCCGCAGCCCCGCAGCACGCAGGAGCCCGATACCACCATGCAGGAGCCTGATGCCACCACACAGGAGCCTGATGCCAGCATGCAGGATCCCGATGCCAACACGCAGGAGCCCGATGCCAACATGCAGGAGCCCGATGCCAACACGCAGGAGCCCAATGCCACCATGCAGGAGCCCGATGCCAGCACGCAGGAGCCCAATGCCAGCACGCAGGCCAGCCCATAGGAGCCAGCTCTCCACCGCGTGGTGCAGGGCACTGGACGTGTGATCCCTCCATGCTGCTCGGCCACTGCGAACAGGGCAGCAGACATGGCAGGGCCATGGGGCAGGGCCACAGCGGCCTATCATGGTCGCCACCCCTGAGCACCTAGGCCCACGCCTTCTATAAGGCTGGCCCACCCTCCCGCTTGCTATGAATTCTGTAATGATCCCAGACCTCCCGGACCCCTGGGCTCCCTGCCTAAACTGGGCACACGAGATCTCCAGCTGCCGGTCCAGTCTGAAGGCAGACAAGCTGGAGTACGCAGAGATTTGTGCAGAGATTGCAACCTGCAATTCCTTGAAGTGGAGCTGCGTGGGAAGCCACCTCCGGATGGTGAACCCCCCCCCCCCAGCAACTAAGACAGTACAGATTTAAATTCGTGTTTAAAATGACATGTCTTTGTAACAAAGGTTTCTCTCCTTGTGTATTAATGACCATGTTTATGTGTGTGTTTAAAGTTTGGTAAACAGTAACTTTAAGGCTAAATTCTTACTAGACAAAGTTAAATGAAAAAGGTTTTCAACGTAATTCTCATAAAGATAAAATTAACTTACATTTAAAGTCTGAGGTAAAAATTAGTTAACAATCAATATATTTTAACTAAGTTGGTCTAAACAAAAGGTTAAATAGACTTGTTGATATGTAAAACTCTCCATTACCTTCTCTATAAGAAATGGTAGATTGCACAATGGCTATGCTAATTATTCTCATGCCTGAGGTTTCCTTTCCTGCTCACAACTAGGGTGTGACTCCATCTTGAATGGGTGTAACAAAAGGTTAAAAAGACATTGTTGATATGTAAAAGTCTCAAATTCCTTCTCTATTAGAAATATGCTAATAACAAGTTTTGTCTCATAGTAAGTAAATTGCAGCCAGCTGCCTTTGGGACTCTAGGCCGTTCCCCACCCCCATACAAATGCCTGTCAAGGCAAGTACGCCCCCCAGAGGCAAGAAATGTTTTTTTAAGCTGATAAAGTTTTGCCCACAGAGGCAAGATATGGCCCCCTCAGGCCTTCCCTTGGCAGCACACTGGTTCTTGTTACTTGCTTACATGTTTCTCCATGTTTGTGCCAGTTTCTTTTTTAAAAATGCCTGTATGATATATGTTTCTGTTCACCCCCACACCCTTGATACTATAGTCATTTAGTTAAAAAGAAAAGGGGGAACTGTTGTATGCTTTACATTGGTTTGTTCTAGCTCTCCCCCGCCAAGAGAATTGGATCAGTCCTGCTCATTTCGCGGGCCCGCTTGGCCCCGCCCCTAGGAACCCCGACAGGATTCCTGGGTTTTAGAGTAAGAGAGAGTGCTTGGCGCTGCTGCGGGGGAAGGATGCAGGACAGATCTGTGTGGTGATTGGTTTGGGTTAGTTTATGAATCGTTGTTAGTGAATAAAGGAATACAGCTTCCCTGCCCAGCCGTATGTCTCTGGTCATCTCTGTTACCCGCCTGTGAAGCTAGCCCGGCCAGCTGGAGCCTCCGAATTTTAACAACACTACTCCACTAGGGAAAAGATAGAAACAGGTTGGAGATATGGATCAACTTTCCAACACCCATGTCCAGCAGATAAGCAATTATAGAAGCCATAGCTTTGACCTTCTGCACCTTAAAAGGAGTTTTGGTCTATACTCCCAGAGGGGGGGAAGTGATAGGGAAAGATGACCAGAGGGCTTTGAACTCCAACTCCATCAGGACCTGGAGAGAAAAGAGGAAAAAGAGAGGGACATTTGGGAGTAGTAGTAGATGTTGGTATGACTTGGAAAGGAAGAAATTATGGGACCATGAAAAAATGGGTAAATATATACAAATAATTATAGAAATAATAGTTAACCCATATCTCCAACCTTGGGAGAACTGCTGTAGGTTTCCAGTAGAGGGAATGGGGATACAGAACTCTGTAGTGGGAACAGTGCAGATTTACACCCCTGTTATTTTATAATTTTGTAAATCAATATTAAATCACTAATAAAATTAAAAAATAAGAATAAAATTATAATAATATTTAGCTGAGTGCTCCAGAAATAAGAGTGTTTATTTATTCTTAACATATATTTTTTTGAGGAAATGGCATTTTACAAGACTGCTCTCTTAGGGGTACAATTTCACATCTCCCCTAAATTTGTGTAAGTATACCTCATCTTCTACCATGATGTTACTCTCTCTGCACTAAGAGCTTTGATTTGTATCCTGAATACAGTTGATACAGGGCAGAGAAAAGAATGAATAGCCAGTAAATCACATGGAGTGCCTGGGTGATTGCAAGGCATAGAGAGGATGTGAGAGATAGAAAATTTGTTCAGAAATAAAGCGTTTTATAGGCAAACACAAATCTAGCTTTAAAAAAATCGCACTAGAAATTGCAGTAATTATTATAATCAGGGTCGAATAACCTAACTCAAGGCCAGGATGACCCAGTCTGATTTTCCTAGTTGTCTCATTATCTTCACTTCCATGTAAGAGAAAGGGCAGGAGGGATAAGGGAAGCTGTTCAAAGAAAGATTCATGCAATTACTAAATTCATTTAAAAACAGGATTTTTTTTTCACCTCTGGTGGACTAGGTCACAGAACTTTGGTGGTAGGTACAATATGGAACTAGATTCCTATAATCTTATAGACCTGTTACTTAAACTACTGATGAAAACAGAAAACAGTACCACAAAGTAAGGCATGTGTATAATACAAGAAAAAAATCACATTCTCCCTTTATAAAGACTTGGTCTGGGATGATTTTGATCTTGGGACTTCAGAGAACTGTTTTTGGTGTTTCCTTTTTTATTATTGAAAATGTACTATTGTTTGTTTCACCAGAACTAGAGAGAGAGTTTTACACAGAGAGAGAGAGAGAGAGAGAGAGAGGGAGAGGGAGAGAGAGAGAGAGAGAAGAGAAGAGAGGAGAGAGAGAAACAATGCCAGAATACCACTGTAGTCATGCTGCACCAAGGGTAAACTAGGAATTTCTGGTATGTAATTCATATACTCTGCCAAGTTGAGCTACTTCTCCAGCTTCTAGGTCTTTCTTTAACTCTGTGATCTACTAGTTTGGAACGGTTTTTGTACAAACCCCCAGATCGTATTTCCTGGTTCTAAACATATCTGAATACTTTTAGATTATATATATATATATATATATGTGGAAGAAGTAATCATAGCAATCCCACTACTACCATGTTTTTTAAGTTCTTAGAATAGCAATTTTTAACCAGATTACTTTTAATCAAATTATTCTTTTGAAATTACCAGCACCTTTGAAGTATTCTTATTTTTTAAAGAAATAACTCATAGAATGAATTATGTACTTGATACAGAATTGGCACACAACAAATATTGATTCCTTTCACTTGATCACTTGAGTAAGATAAAAACTTTTAAACTAAAGAAATAAGATATTGAAGTGATACGATAAAACATATATTAATGTAATCCTTTGGTCTGCTATCACAAATCATTCAATATTTGCTATAATTTCCAGAATGTGACATTATAGACAAAGCATGTGTGTGGGAGTCAAACTTACTTTTTGTGGAAATTGCTTAGCATCCTGAATCATAGTTCTCACAGTTCTGCCTCAAAAAACTGATGTGAAGAGAAACAAGTATAGTAGGAGTCAGCATATCTGGAGTATAATGGATAAGTCTTGCCCCAGAAAAACCATTTTCATGGTCATGGTATCTCTCCTGCCAGGTAAGTATTTTTATAAAAATTTATAAAATTGGTATATAAAATAAATATAATTATATAATTTGTTATATACATATTTAAAATCAGAGTATAAATTGTGACTCAATAAATTGATTTGAAAGTAGGAAATAATAAAGAATGAGTAGAGCTAAAGATTGATAGATGAACAGCTACAGAAACAGTAAAATGCTAAAGATTAAATCTAGGGGGCTGGTATAAAATTCTTTCAACTTGGCTTTAAGTTTGGACATTTTTTTTTAAATTATTTATTTATTTATTTATTCTTTTTGTTGCCCTTGTTCTTTTTATTGTTGTAGTTATTATTGATGTCATTGTTGTTGGATAGGACAGAGAGAAATGGAGAGAGGAGGGGAAGACAGAGAAGGGGAGAGAAAGACAGACACCTGCAGACCTGCTTCACCACCTGTGAAGTGACTCCCCTGCAGGTGGGGAACCGGGGGCTCGAACCGGCATCCTTCCGCTGGTCCTTGTGCTTAGCGCCACCTGCCCTTAACCCGCTGTGCTACTGCCCGACTCCCAAGTTTGGACATTTTTATACTAAAAACTTAAGAAAATTGTGCTTGGAAATGTGGTGCAGCTCACAATTATTTGGGGGTAGAAGTGTGAATTTGCATAAAAATTTTAGAATATACCTTGTTTACATGTACTAAAGTTAAATATTACTTGCCTTATTACTCAGAAATAAGACCTACAAATATATATCTGAAACAAATAAACACATATGGTCCACAAGAGACATATGTAGGGATGTTTCTATCAAACTTACTTACAATAGCCAAAACTAGAAATTCACATGTTCATAAACAAAACAATAAAATGCATGTTATTCGAATAATGAAATATTATATGTCAATAAAAAGCATGCACTTCTGATATATACAATAGTGTAACTGAATCTAATAAGTATAGTCTTGAACTAAGGAAGCCAGATGGGGATCACTTGATAGAACACGTTACCATGCATGAGGATCTAGGTTCAAGTCCTGGTGGAGGATGCTTCACAAGTGGTTTAAACAGTGCACATGCCATTGTCTGCTTCCCTTTCTATAACTCTCAGTCTCTCACTCTCCATCAAAAAGAAAGAGAAAGGAAAAGAAATATTACTGGGGAATGGTGGAGTCATACAGACACTGAGACTGACTGATAAACATCGTGGAAAATATAAATAAAAACAAAAAAGAAAGAAAGAGTAGAAAAGAAAACAAAAAGAAAAGGCCAGATATGAGTGAGAGACCTCTCCAGAGGAACTGACTGCCATGCAAAGAAAATGTAAACAGGGCAAGATAGACATTATGACTCTGGGCTTTCAAAACAAAACCAGGATGTAGCAAGGGGCAAAGTGACCTATTTAGATGTAATGGAGTCGCCTCAGGCATATCTCCACTCACACCCAAATTACAACACCTGACCACCCAACTTTTCTGCAAACACACCCCTTCCTCTTATTCCCTTTCCCCTGCTTACTTAGGTATAAAGCTTCCAAGTTTGTAAGGGAGGATACTGGTCTGACTCCTTTGTCTGCTGGTCCCTCTCAATAAAATTCTGGTTGCATCTCAATAAACCTACCTTAGCTCACGGAGATACATGTCTCTGTCTCTCTCTTCCTCTGTGCTCTACCCCTGATACTTATCAATTAGCTCTATTCCATAATTGAATGATTTGCATAATCGCCACGTACATGAACTTTAATATGTAAAATTAACCGTGTATTGACATGAGTCACAAGATAGTTACTTCTAAGAGGGTGATACTTCAGAAGGGAGAAGAGAAAATCTAGTTTAATGGAAATATCATTTATCTTGATTTTGGGAATGTTCTCATTGGTGTATGCATATGGAAAATTCATTGAGCTATATATACTTCAGACAAAAGTGATTTACATATGACATGATCCAACACAATTTTTGGCAATTAACTAAAATCTCTGAATTTATAAATGGAGCTATTGACTGAATGCCACTGCAAGACAAGTTGGTTGGGAGACTTCTTTAGAAGACAGGATGTTGTGCTCGCTTTGGCAGCACATATACTAGAAGACAGGATGTCACTGCCAGTATCTTGAGTTCCTTCTTGTAAGGCTAATTAGACTAAAAGAAAATTCTTGTAATATTTTGTTTTCAGCATACATATCTGTCAGTAAGGCCTAGATAAAGGACTATGAGTTTCAGCATTCAGTCTTTGATATGAATATATTCTCATATAATTCTTTTTTTAATTATAATTTTCTCATCTCAGTTGCATATGACAATTCCCATTCCCAACCTTTTCCAGAAATAAAACCTCCCAAATTCTGCTGGAATAAGAGAGGGACAGTATCCTGGTCATTTCGGCAAACAGAGGATACTTAGGGATCCAACTTTTTTCCGTAATTGTCAGAACCTCTTATTTTATTTCTCTTTAGTATTACCAAGGATTTCCAGATTCAAAGTCTTTCAAGGACTCCTTTGCTATTGCTGAGGCTGATTATTTTATCTATTACTATTTTAGAGTTCTTCTCCTTCATCCCTTGTTCCATCCTCCAAGTTCTCTAAAGTAAATACTCTAAGAAAAATGGAGGTTAGGGATTTAGAGTCAGGAAACAGTTGTTTCAAGCTTGATCAAATTCAGAACAATGTTCAGGTCTTGATTACCATTCACTCACTGAACCATATGGTTTACAACTGAAAAATTTTGTCATTATTCCATTCTATTCTTCTCTGTCCTTGTGAGTTTTATATCATTAAAAAAAAAAAAAGCATTTTCCATTCAGTAGGCTGCTGTGGGATAGTAAAACTAGAGGCATAAATTTAATATAACATATCTGAGCAGAAATATGAGAACATATGTGTCATCAGAGGGCTCTGAACTTCAATTCCATCAGGACCCAGAGAGAGAAGAGGAAAAAAGGATGAACACTTGGAAGTAGTAATAGGTGTAGGTGTAGCTTAGAATGGAAAAAAAGGCAGGGTCATAGGAAAATAAAAAGTGCAAATACATATAAATATAGATAGATAGTTGTAGAAATAATAGTCAACCTATATCTATGACCCACTACAGTTTCCAGTGGAGGGATGGGGACACAGAACTCTGGTAGTGGGAACAGTGTGAAATTATATCCCTGTTATCACATAATTTTATAAATAAATATTAAATCACTAGTAAAATAAAAAAGAAATATGTGTCACATGTAACTGGATTGTAGAGGTGGCTATTAGCTATTTTGGATTTTTTTCCCCTTTTTTCATTTATAAAATGGAAATATTGACAAGACCACAGAATGAGAAGGGTACAATTTGACACAATTTCCACTACCAGAACTCCATATCCCATCTGCTCCCTTGATAGCTTTCCTATTCTTTGTCCCTCTGGGAGTATGGATCAAGGATCATTATGGGGTACAGAAGGTGGAAGGTCTGGCTTCTGTAATTGCTTCCCTGCTGAACATGAGTATTGTCAGGTTTATCCGTACTCCCAGCCTGGTTTTCTGGGGATGGGGGACTCCAAGACGCACTGGTGGGGTCCTCTGCAAGGGGAAGTCAGATTGGCATCATGTTAACATCTGGAACCTGGTGGCTGAAAAAGTTAAGATATAAAACAGAAAAAATTGTTGACTAGTCTTAAACCTAAAGGCAAGAGTATTACAGATGAATATTTAGGGTCTCTGCTTTGAAAAAAGCTTGTAGGTCTATTTTAGGTATATTCCAAAAGGCCCATCACTTTACTAGTTCATTCCTGAGCCTGTAATCTGATATGCAGGTGAACCCAAGTTATTGTCTGGGAAGATGATGTCATAGTTGGAAGAAGGACTAGAAAGCTTCATCAGGGAAGAGAGTAGCTCCCAAATGTGGGAAAAGTATAAGAATATTGTTAAGTATAAGAATATTGTTAACTGTAAAACCCCTCAGTTTGATCTGGGGCCCATATTCACAACAAAAGCCTATGTAACCTCTGCATCCTTGTAGGTCTGACCTCACATTCTGTGGTCATGACTAGGAACATTCTAGGCTGCATTAATTTCAGGACCCATCATCCTCAGGTGGTAGGTAGAGTATGTTATCCAATTTCCCTTTGGAGAATGGAACACTCTCTACCATTGTTGACCTGCCTTGAGGGCAAGGTCCTATAGGGGCCCACAAAGGGGTCCATTACCTTGTTCCTGTTAGAGATGACTGGTGACAGAGTAGAGAGGGATCTGTTAGAGCTCTAGGCTCATCATGTCTGTGTGGGAATCCCAGGACTCCCTGACTAGGGCTCCAGGTATATGCCAATCTTTTGCCCTTATTCAGCTTCTATAGTCCTTACTTGTTTGACAAGCTTAGCTCTGGAGTGATTGAAGGACGTGTAATAGGAGGAGGGTGGGGAGTATATCTAGGCCTAAGTAAAAACTATTTCAATAGGTACTTTATGGCATCTTCATAAGTCTTTCTACTTACTTGCTTCACTTATTTACTCACTGCAAATTATTGTGCGCTTTTGTTTTAAGGTATATATTTCCCCCTAACTTATGGGTTTGTGTATATATGCCTTATCTCATGAACCTTGGTCTGTATCTAGGTTTTGAGATCAGCAGCGAAGCAGAGCCACAAGTGTCTGTCTTTCTCCCTTTCTGCCATTTGCCTCCTGATTTCTGTTTCTATCCAATAAATAAATGAAAATGTTTTTTAAATATTATCAAAATAATACAAAGCTATTAATAGCTTTGTTGACACATGATAATATGCACAATTACCTCAATTATCTAGTATTCATTTTTATGCTACTATATAACTTTTAGTTAATTTCTTTTTATACTACTAGAATATTCCCATATTCCATTCTCAAACAAGGAAGTTGGGTTATTCCTGGGGCTCGGTGCCTGAACTACAAATCCACTGCTTCTGGAGACCATGTTTCCCATTTCTGTTGCCCTGGTTGTTGTTATTGTTGTTGGATAGGACAGAAAGAAATCAAGATAGGAGAGGAAGCCAGAGAGGCAAAGAGAAAGATAGAAACTTGCAGACCTGCTTCACTACTTGCAAAGCAAACACCCTGTAGGAGAGCTGGGGACTTGAAAGGAGATTCTTGTGCCAGTCCTTGAGCATCATGTGCATTTAACCAGCTTTTCTACTGCCCCAACCCGGTGTGGCCTTTTTTTTTCTTCAAATTATTTCTTTATTGGGAGATTAATATTTTATAGTCAACAGTAAGTACATGCATACCATTTCTCAGTTTTCCACATATCAATACAACCCCCACTAGGTCCACTGTCATCCTTTTCTAGGACCTGTATTCTTCCCCCACCCACCCCAAAGTCTTTATTTAGGTGCAACACACCAACTCCAGTCTAGATTCTGCTTAGTGTTTTGTCTTCTGATCTTGTTTCTTCAACTTCTGCCCGAGAGTGAGATCATCCCATATTTATCCTTCTGTTTCTGACTTATTTCACTTAACATGAATTTTTCAAGCTCCATCCATGATGGGCTGAAAGTGGTGAAATCACCATTTTTAATACCTGAGTAGTATTCCATTGTATAATAGACCACAACTTGCTCAGCCACTCATCTGTTGTTGGACAACTGGGTTGCTTCCAGGTTTTGGCTATTACAAATTATGCTGCTAAGAACATATGTGTACACAGATCTTTTTGGATGGGGATGTTGGGTTCCTTAGGATATATCCCCAGTAGAGGAATTGCAGTCTGCTCTTCTCAGATGTTAGACCAATTTACATTCCCACCATCAGTGCAAGAGGGTTCCTTTGACCTCACAACCTCTCCAGCATTTGTTGCTGCTATTTTTTCTGGTGTATGATATTCTCACAGGAGCGAAGCGGTATCTCATTTTTTCTTGAATTTCACTTCTCTGACAATCAGTGACTTGGACCATTTTTTCCCCCATATGTTTCTTGGCCTTTTGGATCTCTTCTGTGGTGAATATTCTGTTCATGTTTTCTTCCCATTTTTGGATGGGGTCATTTGTTTTCTTGTTGTTGAGTTTGGCAAGTTCTTTATATATTTTGTTTATTAGCCTCTTGTCTGATGTATGGCATATAAAGGTCTTTTCCCATTCTGTGAGGGGTCTCTTTATTTGGGTATTGTTTTTTTTTTCTGTGCAGAAGCTTTTTAATTTGATATAGTCTCATTGATTTACTTTTGTTTTAGTCATCTTTGTAACTGGATTCATTTCACTAAAGATGTCTTTAAAATTTATATGGAAAAGAGTTCTGCTAATATTTTCCTCTAAGTTTCTGATAATTTCTGCTCTAATATTCAAGTGTTTGATCCACTAGGAATTTACTTTTAAGTAAATATAGAAATATAGTGGTTCAGTCTCATTTTTCTGCATGTTTCAATCCATATCCATTTTTTCCCAACACCATTTTTGAGGAGACCCCCATCCCTTTCCCCATTTAATAGTCTTGGCAACATTATCAAAGAATAGATGTCCACGAGTGTGGGGGGATTACTTCTGGGCTCTCAATTCTGTTTCAATGGTCAGTGTGTCTATTCATGTTCCAGTACCAAGCAGTTTTAATTCCAATGGTCTTACAATATAATTTGAGATCTGGGAGTGTGATGCTTCCAGTTCTGTTCTTTCTTCTCAAGATGGTTTTGGCAATACTAGTTCTTTTCTGATTCCAGATAAACATTTGTAGCATTTATCCTATTCTCCTAAAGAATGTAGTTGGAATCTTGATGGAGATAGCATTAAATTTGTATATGGTTCTGGGAAGCAAATTCATTTTGATGATGTTAATTCTTCCAACCCATGAACATGGAATATCTTTCTACTTCTTGGTGTATTTTTCTATTTCCTTGAGTAGTGACTCATAATTTTCAGTATGCAAGTTTTTCACTTCTTTGATTAGGTTTATTCCTAGATACTTTTTTTTTGCTATAGTAAATGGAATTGATTTCTGGATTTCATCTTCTTCTAACTTATAGTTTGCATAGAGGAATGCCACTGACTTTTGAATGTTAATTTTATAGCCTGACACCTTACTGTATTGCCTGATGAGTTCCAAAGCTTCTTGCTGGATTCCTTAGGTTTTTCTACATATACTATCATGCCATCTGTAAAATGGGAGAGTTTGGCTTCTTCTTTTCCAATCTGTATCCTTTTAATTCCTTGCTCATGCCTGATTGCTATGGCAAGAACTTCCAACACTATGTTGAATAATAATGGTGATAGTGGACAGCCCTGTGTAGTACCTTATCTAAGTGGAAATGCTTCCAGTTTTTCACTATTGAGTATGATATTGGTTGTAGCTTTGCTACATATAGACTCTATTATCTTCAGGAATTTTCAATCTAGTCCCATTTTTTGTAGTGTTTTGATCATAAAAGGGTGTTGGGCTTTGTTAAAGGCTTTCTCTGCATCTATTGATATGACCATGTGGTTTTTGGTCTTGCTTTTGTTGATGTGGTGTATCACATTGATTGATTTATGTATATTAAACCAACCTTGCATCCTTGGGATAAACCCCACTTGGTCATGATGAACAAACTTTTTAATATACTACTGTATCCAGTTAGCTTCCGGGTGCATCTGGGTGACAAGTCTAGCAGATGGAGACTTGTCTCAAGTGGCCTCCCCCAGGGCTCTGTTCTGGCTCCTACGCTATTTAATATTTACATCAATGACCTTCCAGAAACTTCTTCAAGGAAGTTCATCTAAGCCGATGACATCTGCTGTGCAACTCAGGCATCCAAGTTTGACATCCTCGAGGAAACACTAACGAAAGACATGTCTCTGATATCTGATTACTGTAAAAAATGGCGACTAATCCCTAGCACTGCAAAAAACGGTATCATCTGTTTTCCATCTACACCATGCCTCAGCCTCGCGTGAGCTTAATGTGCAGCTTGACCATACGAGAATCCGGCATGAAGCCCAGCCAGTCTATCTTGGCGTTACTCTCGATGGCACCCTGTCATTTCATGAACATCTCATAAAAACTGCAGCAAAGGTGGGCACGAGGAATAACATCATTGCAAGACTGGCCAGCTCCTCATGGGGCATGAGCGTTTCCACACTATGATCATCATCTCTGGCATTATGCTATTCCACTGCAGAATACTGTGCCCCAGTATGGTTCTGTAGCACCCGTGTCCACTTGGTCGATTCCAAATTATATTCCTCCATGAGGATAATTTCTGGAACCATCCATTCCACCCTGGTTCCATGGCTGCCAGTTCTTAGCAACATTGCCCCGCTAGATATTCGTCAGGGTGCGGCATCATCTAAGTTCATTTCCCACGTTTACGCTCGACCGGACCTGCCAATATACGCGGATATCTTCACCCACCCTGTCCAACGCTTGACATCTCGCCATCCAATCTGGTCCCCTATGCCTACACTGAACTTCTCTGTTCCAGACTCTTGGAAACAGAGTTGGCAGTCAGCTGAGATAAAGAACAAACACCTCATCATAGACCCCTGCAAGCGTCAACCCGGCTTTGACCTAGCACGTTATGATTGGGCCCTCCTCAATCGCTATCTAACAGGCCATGGCCGGTGCGCTGCTATGTTCCATCGCTGGGGAGCCAGAGACGACCCGAACTGCCCCTGCGGCTACAGACAGACTGACCCACATAGTTAATGACTGCCACCTCTCCAGATTCAAAGGAGGTCTCGAAACTTTACATCAGGCTCAACCTGACATTGTTGACTGGCTACGGAAGAAGGGCAAATGCTAGAAGAAGATCCAGTTAGCTAGAATTTTGTTCAATATTTTAGCATCTATGTTTATCAGAGATATTTGTCTATAGTTTTATTTTTTGGTTGTGTCCCTGTCTGCTTTTGTTATCAAAAGAAGCTGGAAGGAAGTATTCCTGTGTCTGCTTTTGTTATCATAGAAGCTGGAAGGGAGTATTCCTGTGTCTTCAATCTTTTGGAAGACTTTTAAAAGTAGAGGCATTAGTTCTTCCTTTAAGGTTTTGTAGAATTAATTTGTAAGATAATCTAATCCAGGACTTTTATTCTTTGGAAGGATTTTGATAACTGTTTCAATTTTGTTGACTATGATTGGACTGTTAATATTATCTAGTTCCTCTTTATTTAAGTTTGGAAGTTTGTAGGTATCTAGGAAATTGTCTATTTCTTCCAGTTTCTCTAGCTTGGTGGCATATAGTTGTTCATAGAAGCTGTGAATGATATGCTGAATTTCAACAAGAAAAATAGCCCTGTCTAGTCCCTGATCTGAGGAGGAATGCTTTCAGCTTCTTCCCTTTGAAAATGTTGTTGGTTGCAAGTTTGCTGTATCTTAAGAGATTTTCCATCTATTCCCATTTTTTGTGGTGTTTTGATCATGAACAGATATTGGATTTTGTCAAAGGCTTTCTCTACATCTATTGAGATAATCATGTGGTTTTTGGTTTGATTTTTTTTATTAATGTGGTGAATCACATTGATTTATTGATATGTATTGAACCAATCTTGCATTCCTGGAATAAATTCCACTTACTCTGTGAACTATATTTTGTCTCCTTTGAATAAGTGCTTATTCAGATATTTTGTCCAACTTTTCATAGGATTGTTTGCATTTCATTGTTAAGTTATGTGGTTTCTGCATACAATTTTCAGTACCAAATAGGGGCCTAGTCCTCTAAAGGACTCCTCTCTACACCATCATGGTCAGTTCCATCAAGAAAGAACTCATTAGCCCTTTTTTTGGTCTATGCAAGACCTTCCCCTCACTACAGACTAGCAGTGGTAAAGACTGCTCCACTCCCTAAAGGGAGCAGTGCTCAGCTCAGGTTTACAGTAGTGATGGGGATGGGGATTGAATGTCAATAGCCTCAGGCAACAGAATCTTTTGCATAACCATTATGCTATCTCTCCAGCCCTTAATTGTATCCTTTTTTTTTTTTTTTTTTTTTTTTTTTTTTTTAGATAGGCAGACTGCCACTTGCAGCACCACATTTGGATGTATCTGTAGTATTGGAAGCTTGATTACCCCACATTCTCCTACAAATGGATCTTGAGAGCTTGTTTGGAGGTTCTAGTACGGAAGCGTAGCTACTCTACCAAAGACTGGTCTTCTCCATTCAGGGAAAGCATCTTCTTTGACCAAGTGTGCAGCATGAAGCAGTGAGGGAGGAAGAGGACACCTGCCTAGCCAGCTAGATCAGCAGAATCAAGCCTGGCGATCAATGGGGTGACAGATGTCACAGCCAGATCACACTCTCATCCACCCTTAATTGTACCTTAAAATAGTCTACTCTTAACTCTTGAGCCCTGGGTTAATTATTTGAACTAGTGGTGATAGGTAATAAATGTTTATAGAATTCTATAGTCACGTATGTAATATAGTGTCAAATCCTTGGGGTTCTGATATATTACTTTGAAATTCTAATAATTCCTACATAAATACTAGATTCTTCACTATATCATTTTAATCATCTTATTGAGGGCTTACTGATTTACAATGCCATTGTTGACATATGGGTAAAATTTCTCATCATCTCATGACAGATGTCTGCAAAATACTCTCAGCCCCAACTTAAATACACTTCCAGGAGGCCAATATCCTCTACCATCCCTCCTTTCCCCTCTTCTGCGGAGTCCTTTGCTCTGCTATAATACTCTACATCCACTCCAAGTTTCATTTGGTGTTTTCCTCATTACATCTTACAACTATATCTTTCTTTGGAGAAATGTCTTTTCAAATCCCTTGTTAGTTCTTTAATTAGCTTGTTTTCCTGTTGAGTTTTACACTACCTTATATATTTTGGTCATTAAGACTTTATATGAAAAATATGCTTTACAAACATTTTCTCCTATTCTCCTTGTTTTGCAATTTGTTGACTGTTTCCTATGGCATAAACATCAAGACACTGTAAGAAATTTTAGGAAAAACGAAGAACAGTGGTAATTGGAGTTGAAGACATGATTTTCCTGGTTCCTTAGAGTACTGTCTTTCATAATTGAAAATAATTAGTTGTTTTCAACTTAGTTTTCTAACTGAACACTGGGGATTTGATGACAAGGTACAGGATAAAAAAAAATTGAAAGATGTGTCACTATGACTTCACCAGTTGGGGAGAGCCTTGCAGTACCTGGGAATGCACTCATATTCAAGAAGAGTTGAAAGTTTGACAAAGGTAAGTAAGTGCTAGCCAACTGCAGCAGTGATTGAGATAGTCATATTCTCACATTCACAGTTATAAAGCAGACAAAGAGAATAAGTGAGTAGCAGTTCTTCCTGTTGTGTGCCTTGAATTGGGACTGCCAAATGAGTCATGATCTCATAAAAATAATATGCCCACAAATTGGTAACTAAGAATAGGATATGTTTAAAAATAAAAAAGAGGCTAAATCTATGCGACACTAGATTCAACTCTCTGGCCCTTTTTTGTTCCTAGTTAAGTAATAATTCATCTGGGGGTTGGGAAGATCTATTGATCACAATGAGGGCAGCAAAAGGGCTATAAGATAATATCAATATTCAATGTCCAAATTCCAAAATAAGTAATCAAGGAAAAAACTTAGAAACTAAATGTATAGGCGATCCCAAAGTAATTACCCAAACAAGCTTGCCTACAAATATACCTAAATAGGCAAAGCTTTCCCCCCCCCCCAGGTCCTAATCTGTACCTGAGTTGTATTATGATGAAGCTGAATCATGATTGCTCAACAATTTGTTTGGCTTTGTATGTTAACTCTCTTTTCAGTCACCAGGTTCCAGGTGTCATAAGGATGCCGGCCAGACTTCCCTGTATTGAAGACCCCACCAATGTGTCCTGGAGCTCAGCTTCCCCAGAGACCCACCCTACTAGGGAAAGAGAGAGGCAGACTGGGAGTATGGACCGACCAGTCAACGCCCATGTTCAGCGGGGAAGCAATTACAGAAGCCAGACCTTCTACCTTCTGCAACCCATGCTCCCAGAGGGATAGAGAATGGGAAAGCTACTGGGGAGGGGGTTGGATATGGAGATTGGGCGGTGGGAAAAAAAAAAAAAAGAAAGGAAGAGTCATTGGCAAGTGTAGACTTGCATGTCTGACGCCCCAGGTTTGAGGCCCAGGATTGTGTATCATGGGGTGTGCTCTGGCCTTTCTCTCTTTCTCTTAAAATGCATTAAAAATGTGTGCTCTGAAAAAAAAAATGATGAAGCTGAATCAGAATATGATTATCAGACAGAATACCAGATGAGAGAAGAGGTAGGTCTCTCTATGCCCATTTCTTCCTCTGATCTTACTATTCTTTCTGTAGTCTATTTCCCAGATTCTCTACATGTCTCTGAAATTACAGGGAGCAAAAAAATGAATTTATTGTCTGTTGTAGAAATAGTTCCCATTTCTTATAATTTGTATTAGTCATTTAATATTGATGAAAAATACTGTAAGATAACAGGGGTAGAATTCTACACAGTACCCACCACCAGAGCTCTATGTCCTATCTCCTCAGTTATAAGCTTCCATATTCTTTACCCCTCTCTGTGAGTGTGGACCAAAATTATTTATGCGGTGCCGAAGGTGGAAGGTCTGGCTTCTGTAATTGTTGAGCATGGACATTGGCAGGTTAATCCATACCCCCAGCCTGTTTCTATCTTTTCCAAGTAGGGTAGGCCTCTGGAGAATGAGGTTCCAGGACACACTGCTGAGGTCATCTGCCCAGGGAGGTCAAGACAGTGTCAAGGTAGCATCTGTAACTTGGTGGCTGAAATGTGGTAAGATGTGAAGCAAATTGTTCAATACACAGGAACCGAAAGGTAGGAATAAAGCAAATGAAACTAGGGGTCTTCATGTGAAAAGAAGCTAAGAAGTCTATTTTAGATTAATTCCATGTGAGTAATTTTTGCCTGAGGTCAGTAAGAAACATGCAGGTGAATTAAAAGTATTATCTTGGAAGATGGTGTAAGAGTTCAGACTAGAGAGCTGGATTAGTGCAGAAAATAGCTCCAAAAATGAAGAAGGTATATAAATATCATTAATTGTTTACCCCATTGATCTGAAGTAAGGCCCATGTCACATCATATTTAGCACAGAAGCCTTTGTAACCTCTGACTCCCTGTCAATCTAAACTTGCAGTCTATGGTCACAACCAGGAACATTCTAGGATGCACTCATTCAGGATCAGACTTCCTCAAGTGGCAGAGTATGTTGACCAAATGTCCCTTCAGAGAGTGTAGCAGTTCCTACTATAGCTTCTCTACAGTGAGGGCAAGCTCCTGGAAAGGCCCACAAAAGGACTGATGATAACTTCTCAATGGAACTTACCAGTGATGGTGGAGAGAAGTACCTATTAGAGGTACAGGCCTATCATATCAATATGAAAATCCAAAGATTGCCTGACTAGAGTCCCAGATGATGGGGCTGCCTGGCAGTGACCAAAAGAGTCATCATTAAAGTGTGCCAATCTGATGCCCTTATATAGCTTTTGTCTTTCTTACTTTATCTGACAAGGTTAGACAAGGTTGAATTTATTGAGAGAAGTGAAGTAGGAGATAGGAGAGGTGGGTGTGTAGGCCTAAGTAGTGGATATTTGATTAGGTACTTGATATCTTCTTTAGGTTTTTCTACTTGCTTGCTGAACTTATTGAGTCTATGTCTAGCCACAGCAGATTAGTGAGAACTTTTACTTTGAGGTATATATTTTCTCCTAACTGAATGGATACATGTGCCCATGACTATAATAGTTTCTTTTTTGTCCTGAGTCTGACATCTGATATGCAGGTGCATCTAAATTTTATACCTATGTTTATAACACCACAATTATAATAGTCAAAAATTGGAAATAACCCAGGTATCCAACAACAGATGAATGGCTGAGAAAATTGTGGTGTATATACACAATAGAACACTACTCAGCTATAAAGAATAAAGAATACAACATCTTTGACCCATCTTGGATAGAGCTAGAAGGAATTGTGTTAAGTGAGATAAGCTAGAAATAGAAAGATGAGTGAGATGATCCTGCTCATAAACTTGATGTTGAGAAAGGAAAACAGAAAGGAAACTCAAAGCAGAATTTGGACTGGGTATGAAGTTATCTAGGGAGAGGATGGAATAGGGAGTTCTGGTGGTGGGAATTGTGTGGAGTTGTGCTCCTCTTAACCTATGGTTTTTGTCAGTGTTTTCTTTTCATGAAAAAAAAATAGGTATACACAGATTTTTTTTTTTTTGTATGGGTGTGTTTGATTCTTAGGTGAGGAATTACTGGGTCATAAGGAAAATCCCTTTCTAGTGTTGTGAGGGTTCTCCAGACTGTTCTCCAAGAGAGTTTGATCAATTTGCATTCCCACCCACAGTTCAGGAGTGCTCTTTTGTTCCCACAACCTCTCCAGAATTTGTTTTTATTGTCATTTCTGATGTATGACATTCTCACAGGGGTAGAGTGGTACCACATTATTCTCTTTATTTGCATTTCTCTGTCAATCAGTGATTTGGAGCACTTTTCCATATGGCTGTTGGCCTTTTTTTTTTTTTTTTTTTAAATCTCTTATGCAGTGATAGTCTGTTCATATCCTCCCCTCCTTTTTTTTTTGCCTCCAGGGTTTGGTGCCTGTACCAGGAGTCCTCTGAGAGGGCTACAGTGGTGGCAGGTAGCAGGAGTTGGGAGGCAGGTGTGCTGTCACAGTACTGGTGGTAGGTGACTGTGGTGGTTGGGTGCAGGGTCCAAGGTTCACCTTTGAGGCAATTTACCTCAAAGACAACAGGAGACAGCTGAATTAGCCGGGAAATTGCTTTTCTCTTCAGATAATAATGAAATTCATTTAGTTATTTTGCTGAGAGAGCTCCAAGTTTCCATGATCAGGTCAAAATATTTCTTCCTGGATTTCCAAAAATAATTAATTTTATGATGAATAATCTACACTAATGAAAAACGTAGCAGTATGATAAACATTCCATTTACTATAAGTGGGAGAATAAGTCTTAGATGCTTGGGAAATGTGTGCTATGTATAATAAAAGTCTGTTTTATTTTTAAGGAAAGTCAACACTATGAGATGGAACAACCTAACAAGACCTTCTGAATTTGTCCTAATGGGGCTCTCCTCTAGGCCAGAGGATCAGATGCCTCTCTTTGCCTTATTTCTAGCCATCTACATGGTCATTCTGATGGGAAATCTAATCATTATCCTTGTCATCTATTCCGATAATCGCCTGCAGACACCCATGTACTTCTTTCTAAGCATCTTGTCTTTTGTTGATATTTGCTACACAACAGTTACTATTCCAAAGATGCTGACAAACTTCTTATCAGAAGCAAAGTCCATCCTTTATACTGAATGTCTGACACAGATGTATTTCTTCTTATCCTTTGGAAATGTGGATAGTTACCTCCTAGGCGCCATGGCCATTGATCGTTATGTGGCCATATGCAACCCCTTTCATTACGTCACCAAAATGAGCTATAAATTCTGTGGCATCTTATTGGTAATCGCGTTCATCATCCCATTTCTTCATTCACTACTCCATGTCCTCTTAGTGAATCGACTCACCTTTTGTGCCTCCAACATTATCCGTCTCTTCTTCTGTGATGTAAACCCATTGCTCGAGTTGTCCTGCTCATCTACGTTTGTCAATGAGATAGTGATAAAGACAGAAGGGCTGTGTGTCATTATGACCCCCTTTACATGTATCATAATCTCCTACTTGAGAATCTTCATCACTGTTCTGAAGATCCCTTCAGCAGCTGGGAAATATAAGGCCTTCTCTACCTGTGGTTCTCATCTCACTGTGGTTATTTTGTTTTATGGAAGTGCAAGTTATGTATATTTTCAGCCCCTATCTAGTTATACAGTCAAAGATCGCGTAGCAACACTTTTCTATACTATACTAATTCCAATGCTAAATCCATTTATCTACAGTCTGAGAAACAAAGACATGAAGCGGGGCTTGGGGAAGCTGCTTGTCAAAATAAAATCTCAATAATATGGGTTTCTGTTAAGCATTTGTTGAACTATGCAGCTTCTCTAATCCCTAATTTAAAATGCTTTTTATATGTAACTGAGGAATATTAATAAAGGCACATTGTGGGTGATGGAAAAATATATAGGGCTTATAAGGCTTTTTCCCATCATTGCTAACATTGTATTCAGTAATACTTATGACCCATTAGTTAAGATGAGCGCTATCTGAATCTTTCTACATGGTTTTATTTTTACTCCATCATATCTCACATTTCCAGGAAGTCTTACTGTATTTCTTCCAAACTCAGCTGAAAATTCCTCTGATCACAGGCTGGCATATGGATTGACCTGCCATCACACATGCCCAGCAGAGAAGCAATTCCAGAAGCCAGAATTCCCACCTTCTACACCTCATAAATAATTTTGATCCATACACCCTGTGGGAAAGAAATGATAATGGGAAGATGACTGGAGGAATTTGAACTCCCAACTCCATCAGGAACCAGAGAGTTTGGATTAGACTAGGTAGTTGGTGTATATATGACTTGGAAAGGAATAGATTGTACCTTAAAAAAAAGGACAAATATACATAAGCATAGATAGACAGCAATAAATATAATAGTTACCCCATATCTGCAACCTTGGGAGAACTGCTGTAGCTTCCAATAGAGGGACTGGGGGTTCAGAACTCAGGTGGTTGAAATAGTGTGGAGGTGTTATATTTTTATTTTTTAAATCAATATCAAATAACTAATAAAAAAGAAAAAATCCTCTAAATTATTTGTCTTTCCTGATGTTAATTTTATAAATTATAATTTTTTAATGAATTGACTAAAAGCAGCCATGTGGTCTGCTACAAATCTCTGCAAGTAGGTACTCTCTGCTATAGAGCCATTTTCTTAACCAAAGGAAAATTTTTTACAGTTTGGCATTTTATTGGGGAAAATATCCCTTCACATTTAATCTCTACCCAATAAATTTTAGAATGTGTCTGAATGTTTCAGCACCGCTAATGGGAGTCTTGTAATGCTCTTGGTTGTCATCTTTTGCAATAGCTGGAGCAGGGGAAAAAGAGATATGTTTATCAAGAACACGTTCTGTAAATAGAATCAAAAGGACAGAGTTGAGAATTGAATAATATTGCAAAAATTAATAAATTAAAATTGATTGCCACCTAAATGCCCAGCAACAAAACACTAAAATCATCAGTATATCTGTGATGGAACAATTTGCAATCATAAAACAGAATTATGAAAATCAGTTAATTTCATACCATAACTGATAGTGAGGTTTAAAAATATGCACACTTTGCTTATCATTTTGTTTTAAAAGTTCACTAGATACTTCATACATGTATTTAAAAGATTTCAATGTTAAAAGTCCCCCTCCTCTCCCTTGGATTTCATCCCTGGGGTCTCAGGCTTGCCAAGCAAAAACGCTACCATAGCATTTTATCTCCCTGAATCTGCAGTCAAGCATTTCCCTTTCGCTAATGATCTCTGATACATAATAGAATGTTGTAAAGGTGTGCTAGTAGAATGGTCTAAAGAAAGCATCACAAATTCTAGGATCATATATTTATTAATATTTATTACTTGAGCCTAAACACCCTCCTCCACTACCTCTTATGACACTTCCCTCAATCACTCTACCTGCTCAATGAACTATACAAAAGGAAGTAAGGAGCTGGGGAAATAGCATAATGGTTATGCAAAATGACCTTCATGCCTGAGACTCTGACCTCCCAGTTTTAATCAGTTGTACTACCATAATCCAGAGTAGAGCAGATCTCTGGTGTCTGCCTCTCTCATTTTTTCTCACTAAAATAAATAAATAAAATATGGGAATAAAGAATGTAAAAAAAAGGAAGTAATATATTCTTTTTATGAGTAAAATAGTTGAAATAATTCTTTTATTCTAACATATCATTGCTACCCAATGCCTTATTTTAACATCAAAACAATAACATCCAAAAAATAAACCAAAACACCAATTGCACATAATAACTTGAGGCTGTTCTCCCAGGACCTACATTTAGTGAGATCCAAGGGACTGATATTAAAAAATTTGAGTCCACATTCAGATATGCCAACAAATTCATTTTTTATTTACTCTGAATAGTTTTTTTTTTGATTGTCATGTAGTTATATCTGACAACAACCTCACTGTCTATGCTTTGTCTTGACTTGTCTATACATGTGAATTTCTATTTAAGGATATGACCAAGTTGGTAGCATATAACTAGACTGTTCACTCCCTAGTTAAAATGTCACTCTTAGAGCAAATCTAAAAAGGTATATTCTTTCATCCTTTTTAATCTCTGTAACAGAGCATCAACGTTATTGTTACTCCTTGATAAGCTCGCAAAGAAATAGTATACAACTGGCCAAAAGTTACACTGGCAAAAACTTATATATCAAGTAAAGTACAAGTGTTGTCCCTATGACATCCTTTATTGGAATCATCAAGAAAATAAATGCAGAAAAACTTGAAGCTAATTAAGATCCCACTAGAATCCTGGGTCTATTTCCTCCCTAACCTGAGGCCAGATCTCATAAACCTAATACTGGTTTGGGTACAATGAATGACATCACATCAAGGACACATTGGTGAGGTTGTCTGCCCAGGGAAGTCAGGATAGCATCATGGCAGCATCTGCAAATTGGTAGCTGAAATCAGTAAGATATAAAGCAGGAAAATATGTTTAATAAACAGGAACTCAAAGGTAAGAATAGAGCAGATGAAATTAGGGGTCTTTGGGTGGGAAGAAGGTAGGAAATCTATTTTAGGTATGTTCCAAAGGGACCCATGACTTTAGTAATTTTTGTCTGAACCCAATAGCTAACATGCAGTTGGACTAAAAACATTATCTGGGAAGATGTTGTCAGAGTTGAGAATAGGCCTAGACAAAGAATAACTCTCAAATTTGAAGAGAATACGTAAATACAATTAACTGTTTACCCCACCGATCTGAGCCGGATCCCATATCTATCCACATTTTGCACAGGAGCCTCTGAATCCCTGTCAATCTGAGCTCACAGTCCATGGTCATAGCTGGGAACATTCTAGACTGCACTCATTTCAGGACAGTCTTCCGTGAGTAGCAGAGTATGTTGACCCAGCCTCCCTTCAGAGAGTGGGGCAGTTCCTACCATTGCTGCTCTACAGTGAGGGCAGGTTCTGGAGAGGACCACAAGCGGGATTACAGTGATGTTCCTGATGGGAGTGAGAGATGCTATTTCTTACATAGAAACTTCTTACACCTATTATTGGGACTTAGGCAATAAGACACATGGAGTGCTTGCTCCTACCAAATAATACAGAGACTATAGGCAGGAGAACATTTTCAAGGGCAGTGTCAACATCAACCTAAATAAGGCAGTAAGCATTTCTCCATCTTCTATGAAATACCTCACTGTGTATAATATCAGCTTCTAATTATAATAATGGACACCTAATGGCATTCAGGTTCAAAGATTTCAAAATATTCTCTTTGACAACATAAAGTCTCTCTTCCTGGATCTTCATCCTGCATATGAGCTTCTTCATATCCAATATCATGTCCTTTATTCTCCAGAAAGTTTCCATATAGAGGCCAATATGGCATAATGTCACTGCCCACCTTCTATAATGTGATAGAACAATTGCCTAAAATGTGTGTGGCCCTCCACATAATATCTTTAAAGAGTGGTTTTTTAAACCACAATTGTAAATCAAATCCAGGACCACATTCATGTGCTTATTCTATAGCTAAGCCACCTCCTAAGCAGAATTTTTATTAGTGGTCTAACAATATTTTACAAAAGTAGAAGATTCCAGGGATACAATTTCACACCTATGTGTGGTTTATGAGTCACCACACCAAACAGTTCTGTACACCGACTACCCCCACCACCCATAACCAACATAATTTTCACAAAGTCCAAGACAGTTTGGTTACCTTTGTTGTTGCAAGTTCATTTGCTTCAGTCAACATTTCATATATGAGGAAAACCATCATCTGATAGTTGTCTTTTGCTTCTTATTGCATTTAGCAGAAGCACTCCCAGATCCAGGCATTTTGTGTTGTATGCTTTACATTGGGTAGTTCTCCCCCGCCAAGAGAATTGGATCAGTCCAGTTAGTTTTCGCGGGCCCGCTGGGCCCCGCCCCTAGGAACCCCACCAGAGTTCCAGGGTTCTGAGTGCCAGAGTTTCAGAGTTCGAGAGTTGGAGAGTTGCAGAGTAAGAGAGAGTGCTTGCGCCACCACAAAGAGACAGCAGAGTTCTGCTTGGTGATTAGTTTGTTTTAGTTTATGAATCGTTGTTCCTGAATAAAGAAATACAGCTTCCCTGCCCAGCAATTGTCTCCGCATCTCTGTTACCCGCCCGTGAAGCTAGACCCGCCCGGCCAGCTAGAGCCTCCGAATTTTAACAACAAATGGCGCCTACATGGACCTGACCTGCGCATCTCTCAGATAAGTAAAGACAACTTGGCTACCTATGTACTATGGCCTTCTCTTCTGCTTGTGAAGAGATCTCCAAAGGTCTCTGCTCTTTCTTCACAAGACTGTTTCGCTGTTTCTGGAACATTTATCTCTGGACCACTCTGTGGTTTCCACTCGCTCGGGCGAACTTAGGACAGCCAGCGGGAAGAGCCAGCGGGCGGGAGGCGAGGCGCGGAGCTGCTGTTTCCACCTGGTTAAACAGCCAGCCAGCCGGCTGCGCCCAGACAACCCCGCGCACCGCGCCCGCAGCCCCGCAGCCCGCAGGAGGCTGACGCCAGCACACAGGAGCCTGATGCCAGCACGCAGGAGCCGATGCCAATACGCAGGAGCCCGATGCCACCACACAGGCCAGCCCACAGGAGCCGGCTCTCCACCGCGTAGCGCAGGGCACTGGACCCGTGATCCCTCCACGCTGCTCGGCCACTGCGAGCAGGGCAGCAGACATGGCAGGGCCATGGGGCAGGGCCGCGGCGGCCTATCATGGCCGCCACTCCTGGGCACCTAGGCCCACGCCTTCTACAAAGATGGCCTGCCCACCCTCTTGCTATAAATTCTGGAACGATCCCGGACCTCCTGGACCCCCGGGCTCCCTGCCTAAACTGGGCACACGAGATCTCCAGCTGCCGGTCCGGTCTGAATGCATACAAGCTGGAGTACGCAGATATTTGTACAGAGATTGCAACCTGCAATTCCTAGAAGTGAAGCTGCGTGAGAAGCCACCTCCGGATGGTGAAACCCCCCCCCCCAACAACTAAGACAGTACAGATTTAAATTCATGTTTAAAAATGACATGTCTTCGTAACAAAGGTTTCTCTCCTTGTGTATTAATGACCATGTTTATGTGTATCTTTAAAGTTTGGTAAACAGTAACTTTAAGGCTAAATTCTTACTAACAAAGTTAAATGAAAAAGGTTTTCAACGTAATTCTCATAAAGATAAAATTAACTTACATTTAAAGTCTAAGGTAAAAATTAGTTAACAAACAATATATTTTAACTAAGTTGGTCTAATCAAAAGGTTAAATAGACTTGTTGATATGTAAAACTCTCCATTACCTTCTCTATTAGAAATGGTAGATCGCACAATGGCTATGCTAATTATTCTCATGCCTGAGGTTTCCTTTCCTGCACTCAACTCCATCTTAAATGGGTGCAACAAAAGGTTAAAAAGACGTTGTTGATATGTAAAAGTCTCAAATTCCTTCTCTATTAGAATATTAGATTGTGCTTTGGTTATGCTAATAACAAGTTTTGTTTCATAGTAAGTAAATTGCAGCCAGCTGCCTTTGAGACTCTAGGCTGTTCCCTGCCCCCATGCAAATGCCTGTCGAGGCAAGTACGCCCCCCAGAGGCAAGAAAGTACGCCCCCACCCAGAGGCAAGAAATGTTTTTTTAAGCTGATAAGTTTTGCCCACAGAGGCAAAAATGGCCCCCTCAGGCCTTCCCTTAGCAGCACACTGGTTCTTGTTACTTGCTTACATGTTTCTCCATGTTTGTGCCAGTTTCTTTTTTAAAAATGCCTATATGATATATGTTTCTGTTCACCCCTCACCCTTGATACTATAGTCATTTAGTTAAAAAGAAAAGGGGGAATTATTGTATGCTTTACATTGGGTAGTTCTCCCCCGCCAAGAGAATTGGATCAGTCCAGTTAGTTTCTCGGGCCTGCTTGGTCCCGCCCCGAAGGAACCCCGAGAGAGTTCCAGAGTTCAGAGGGTTCCAGAGTTCCAGAGTAAGAGAGAGTGCTTGCGCCGCCGCAAAGAGACAGCAGAGTTCTGCTTGGTGATTAGTTTGTTTTAGTTTATGAATCGTTGTTCTTTTTTACTGCATAGTACTATTCCATTGAATATATATTCCAAAACTTCTTTATCCAGTCATCTGTCTATGGGCACTAAAGTTGATTCCTTATATTAATTATTATGAATAATCACTTAGCTATATATTTTCTTGTGTAGTATTTCCCTTCACAGCATCATAAAAGCAAGCAACTGAATACTTACGTAGAACTTTTTAAAAATTTTTCTTATTGGGAGATTAATGTTTTATATTCGACTGTGTCACCTGTTGCTTCTGTTCTCCTTGGTCTAGGTTTTTGAGAGAGTCAACATATCAATGACTAAGCCTATGTATTAAAAGACTCTGTCTGTGCTTTAAAAAGTTTGAAACATACAATCAATTTTCCCCGTTCACATAAATTAAACAGAGATTTATATGACTACAAGTTAATAGGAGTGTATATAAATACCATTCCCACTGCCAAAAGACTGTGTCCCAACCCCTACCCCTGCCACTGTGGGAAGCTGAATATCCACCCTCAACCTCACACCAGCGTTTTTACTTTGGTGCCCTACCCCAGATTTAGTCAAATCCTGCTTTTAGTTTCCCTTTCTGTTCTTCTTTCTGAACTTCTGTTGATGAGTGGGATCATCCCATACTCATTTTTATCTTTCTGCCTTAGCTCACGTAACATAATTCCTTCAAGGTCTGTCCAAGATGGGTCAGAGAAGGTGGGTTCATTGTTCTTAATAACTGCATAGTATTCCATACCACAGCTTTCTCAGCCACTCATCTGTTGTTGGGCACCTGGGTTGCTCCCAGGTTTTAGCTATTACAAATTGTGCTGCTATGAACATAGGTGTACACATATATTTTTGGTTGGGTGTTATAGAGTCCTTGGGGTATATCCCCAAGAGAGGAATTACTGGGTCATATGGTAGGTCCCTGTCTAGCCTTGTGAGAGTTCTCCAGACTGCTTTCCAGAGAGGCTGGACCAATTTACGTTCCCACCAGCAGTGCAGAAGGTTTCCTGTGTCTACACCGCCTCTCCAATATTTGTTGCTGTTGTCCTTTTTGATGTATGCCATTCTCACAGGAGTGAGGTGGTATCTCAATGTTGTCTTTATTTGCATTTCTCTGACAATCAGCGACCTGGAGTAGTTTTTCATATGTTTGCTAGCCTTTTGGATCTCCTCTGGAGTGAATGTTCTGTTCATATCCTCTGCCCATTTTTGGATGGGGTCATTTGCTTTTTTGGTGCTAAGTTTACTGAGCTCTTTGTATATTTTAGTGACTAGACTCTTGTCCGATGTACGGCATGTGGAGATCTTCTCCCTTTCTGTGAGGGGTCTCTTTGTTTGTGTGATAGTTTCTTTGGCTGTGCAGAAGCTTTTCAATTTGATGTAGTCCCACTGACTTGTTTCTGACTTAGTCTTTCTTGCCAATTGGGTTTGGATCATCAAAGATGTCCTTGAGGTTTAGGTGGGAAAGAGTTACACCAATGTTTTCCTCTAAGTATTTGATAGTTTCTGGTCTAACATCCAAGTTCTTGATCAATTTGGAGTTTATTTTTGTTTCTGGTGAAATAAGGTGGTTCAGTTTCATTCTTTTGCATATTTCAACCCAGTTTTCCCAGCACCATTTATTGAAGAGAGCCTTCTTCTTCCATTTAATACTTTGGGCCCCTTTATCAAAGATTAGATGCCCATAGGTGTGGGTGTTTATTTCTGGGTGTTCAGTTCTGTTCCACAGGTCAGTATGCCTATTTTTGTTCCAGCACCAGGTTGTTTTGATGATGATGGCCTTATAATATAGTTTGAGATCTGGGAGTGTGATGCCTCCATTTCTGTTTCTTTTTATCAAGATTGTTTTGGCAATTCTAGGTGTTTTCTGGTTCCAGATAAATGATTGTATTTTATGTTCTATTCTCTTAAAGAAGCTTGGTGGAACTTTGATAGGTATTGCATTAAATTTGTATATGGCTCTGGGGAGAATATTCATTTTGATGATATTTATTCTTCCAATCCATTAGCATGGGATGTCTTTCCATTTCTTGGTATCAGTTTCTATGTCCTTTAATAGCGACTCTTAGCTTTCACTATACAAGTCTTTTACATCTTTGGTCAGCTTAACTCCTAGGTATTTTATTGATTTTGCTGCAACAGTGAATGGGAGTGACTTCTGGATGTCTTCTTCTCAGATTTAGTGTTTGCATATAGAAATGACACTGATTTTTGTACATTGATTTTGTAGCCTGACACCTTGCTATATTGCCTAATAACTTGCAGTAATTTTCTGCTGGATTCTTTAGGTTTTTCTATGTATCCTATCATATCATCGGCAAATAGTGAGAGCTTGACTTCTTCCATTCCAATCTGTATTCCTTTTATTTCTTTCTCTTGCCTGATTGCTATGGCAAGAACCTCCCATAGGATGTTGAAGAGTAATGGTGATAGTGGAGAGCCCTGTCTAGTCCCTGATCTGAGGGCAAGCACTTTCAGCTTCTGTCCATTGAGTATGATGTTGGCTGTAGGTTTGCTATATATGGACTCCACTATCTTGAGGAATTTCCCATCTACTTCCATTTTTTGTAGTGTTTTGAGCATGAATGGGTTTTGAATTTTTTCAAAGTCTTTCTCAGCATCTATTGATATAATTATGTGGTGTTTGGTTTTGCTTTTATTGATGTGGTGTATGACATTGATTGACTTACGGATGTTGAACCAGCCTTGCATTCCTGGGATGAATCCCACTTGGTCATGATGAACAATCTTTTTGATATACTGCTGTATCTGGTTGGCTAGGTTCTTGTTTATTAGTTTGGCAGTTATGTTCATCAGAGATATTGGTGTATAGTTTTCCTTTTTTGTTGTTTCCCTATCAGCTTTTGTTATAAGGGTGATTTTGGCTTCATAGAAGGTATAACTGAGTATTCCTGCTTCTTCAATTTTTTGGAAGAGCTTTAGAAATATAGGTATTAATTGTTTTCTGAAAGTTTTGTAGAATTCGTTTGTGAAGCCATTTGGTCCAGGCTTTTTGTTGTTGGGAAGATTCTTAATAATGGCTTCAATTTCTCTGTCTTTGATTGGTGCATTTATTTTTTGTAGTTCTTCTTAGTTCAGTTTTGGAAGGGTATATGTTTCCAGGAACTCTTCCATTTCTTCCAGATACTCTAGGTTGATGGAGTATAGTTCTTTGTAGAAGTCTTGGCTGATTTTCTGGATTTCTGTGATGTCCGTTCTGACATCTTCTTTATTGTTTACAACTCTATTTATTTGAGTCTTCTTTCTCTCTCTCTCTCTCTCTTTTAGTGAGTCTGACTAGGCGTTTGTCAATCTTGTTTAATTTTTCAAAGAGCCAACATTTTGCTTTATTGATCTTTTGTATGTTTCTCTTATTTTCAATGTTGTTTATTTCTGCTCTAATTTTAGTGATTTCCATCCGTCTGGTTGCTTTAGGGTTCCTTTGTTCTTCCTCTAAGTCCTTAAGGCATGCAGTAAGGTCGTTTATTTGAGCTTTTTCTTGTTCTCTAATATGGAATTATATGGCTATGAGTTTCCCTCTCAATACTGCTTTAGCTGTGTCACAAATATTTTGATAACTTGTATCTTTGTTTTCATTTGTTTCCAGGAACATTTGAATTTCTTGCTTGAGTACCTCTCTGACCCAGCAGTTCTTAAGCAGCATGTTGTTGAGTTTCCAAATTCTGTGACTTTTAGTAATTTTCTGTTTTTTGTTGAATGTTAGCTTTACCCACTGTGGTCTGAGAAGGTACTTGGGATGATTTCAATACTTTTGAATTTGTTGACGTTGTTTTTGTGGCCTAACATGTGGTCTATCCTTGAATGGGTTGTGTGGATATGAAAAGTATGTCTATTCCAGTTTTTTGGGGTGAAGGACTCTGAAAATGTCCAGGAGGTCTAGTCTGTCCATCTCTTCATTTAATTCTCTTGTTTCTTTGTTGATTCTCTGCTTTGTTGATCTGTCTAATTGTGAGAGTGGGGTGTTGAAGTCTCCTACCCTTATTGTATTACTGTTGATGTATTTTTGTAGTTCTTTCAGTATGTGCTCGATAGCATGATTTCTTAAAGCTCCATCCAAGATGGGCTGAAAACGGTGAAGTCAACATTTTTAGTAACTGAGTAGTATTTCATTGCGTATATAGATTCCAACTTGCTCAGTCACTCATCTGTTGTTGGACACTTGGTTGCTTCCAGGTTTTGACCATTACAAATTGTGCTGCTAAGAACATAGGTATACACAAACCGTTTTGGATGGATGTGTTAGGTCCTTAGGATATATCCCAAGGAAAGAAATTGCAGGATTATAGGGTAAGTCCATTTCTAGCATTCTGAAAGTTCTCCAGACTGCTTTCCACAGGGGTGGACCAATTTACATTCCCATCAGCAGTGAAGAAGGGTTCCTTTGACCCCACAACTCTCCAGCATTTGTTGATGCTACCTTTTCTGATGTATGACATTCTCACAGGAGTGAAGTAGTATCTCATTGTTGTCTTATTTGCATTAATCTGACAGTCAGAGACTTGGAGCATTTTTTCATGTGTTTCTCAGCCTTTTGGTTCTCTTCTGTGGTGAATATTCTTTCCATGTTCTCTCCCCATTTTTGGATGGGGTTATTTGTTTTCTTGTTATTGAGTTTGGCAAGCACTTTATATATTCTGGCTATTAGCCTCTTGTCTGATATATGGCAAGCAAAGAGCTTCTCCCATTCTGTGAAGGGACTCTTTGTTTGGGTAATAGTTTCCTTTGCTGTGAAGAAACTTTCTAATTTGATGTAGTCCCATAGTTTTTATTGAAGATGACTTTAAAATTTATGCAGAAAAGAGTTCTGGCAATATTTTCCTCTAAGTATCTGATAGTTTCTAGTCTAACATCCAGGTCGTTGATCCACTTGGAATTTACTTTTGTGTTTGGTGAGATATAGTGGTTCAATGTCATTCTTCTGCATGTTTCAACCCATTTTTTCCAGCAACATTTGTTGAAGAGACACATCTCTTTTAATAGTCTGGGCTCTTTTGTCAAAGATAGATGTCCATAGGTGTGGGAGCTACCTCTGGGCTATCGATGCTATTCCACTGGTCAGTGTCTATTCATGTTCCAGTACCAAGCAGTTTTGATGACAATGGCCTTATAATACAATTTGAGGTCTGGCAATGTGATGACTCCAGTTCTGTTCTGTCTTCTCAAGATTGTTTTGGCATAATAATCTTGAGGGGAAAAAAAAAAACTAGTATAGCCACAGGCCCTTTGGAATATAACTAAAATATGCCTACTAGCTATCTACCAAATGGAGAGCCCCCCAACTATTCACCTGCACTAATGCAGCCATTAGGCCCCTGATTGTTCAACAATTTGTTTGGCTTTGTATCTTAACTCTTTTCAACCACCAGGTTCCAGATGCTAGCATGATGCCAACCATACTTCACTAGACAGACAATCCTACCAATGTGTCCTGGAGCTCTGCTTAACCAGAGGCCCACCCTACTAGGGAAAGAGAGAGGTAGGCTTGGAGTATGGATCTACCTGCCAATGCCCATCTTCAGCTAGGAAGCAGTTACAGAAGCCAGCCCTTCCACTTTCTGAATCCCATAATGACCCTGGGTCCATACTCCCAGAGGAATCAAGAATAGGAAAACTATCAGAGGAGGGGATGGGATACAGAGTTCTGGGGGTGGGAATTGTGTGAAGTTCTACCCCTCTTATCTTATGGGTTAGTCAGTGTTTCCTTTTTTAAAATTAAAAAGTTAAAAATAAATAAATAAGTAAATAAAATAAAATCTTTAAAAAAATTAAATAGAATCTTCTCATAATTATATTGGAAATATTAAGGTAAATTTTGAAACCAATAAAAAAATTATAGTTGTAGCAATTTAAGAGGAAGGAAGTATACAGGATAGAGTTGTTTAGTTTTAATTGTATATTTTTAAATATTTTGTTTACTTTCTTTTAATGAGAGCAACACAGAAAGAGAGAAAGAGAAACCTGAGTAGTGCTCAGTTCAGTTTTACAATGGTGCTGGGGATTGAACCTCAGAGCCTCAGGCATGAGAGTCTTTTGCATAACCATTATGCTATCTCTCCAGCCCTTAATTCTTAATTGTATTTATTTATTTATTTATTTTTTAGAAAGGCAGACTGCCACATGCAGAACCT
The DNA here is from genome assembly GCF_950295315.1 of Erinaceus europaeus. NCBI lineage: Eukaryota > Metazoa > Chordata > Mammalia > Eulipotyphla > Erinaceidae > Erinaceus > Erinaceus europaeus. The sequence continues at coordinate 94,280,012 of NC_080171.1, read as the reverse complement.
CATTTGGATGTATCTGCAGTCTTGGAAGCTTGATTACCCCACATTCTCCTACAAATGGATCTTGAGAGCTTGTTTGGAGGTTCTAGTATGGAAGCGCAGCTACTCTACCAAAGACTGGTCTTCTCTTTTCAGGGAAGGCATCCTTTTTGACCACGTGTGCAGCATGAAGCAGTGAGGGAGGAAAGGGACGCCTGCCTAGCCAGCTAGATCAGCAGAATCAAGCCTGGTGATCAATACGGTGACAGATGTCACAGCCAGATCACACTCTCATCCACCCTTAACTGTATCTTAAAACAGTCTACTCTTAACGCTTGAGCCCTGGGTTAATTATTTGAACTAGTGGTGATAGGTAATAAATGTTTATAGAATTCTATAGTCATGTGTGTAATATAGTGTCAAATCTTTGGTGTTCTGATATATTAATTGAAATTCTAATAATTCCTACATAAATACTAGATTCTTCACTATATCATTTTAATCATCTTATTGAGGGCTTACTGATTTACAATGCCATTGTTGACATATGGGTAAAATTTCTCATCATCTCATGACAGATGTCTGCAATACACTCTCAGCCCCAAATTAAATGCATTTCCAGGATGCCAGCATCCTCTACAATCCCTCCTTTCCCCTCTTCCCCAGAGTCCTTTGCTCTGCTATAATACTCTACATCTAGTCCAAGTTTCATTTGGTGTTTTCCTCATTACATCTTATAACTATATCTTTCTTTGAAGAAATGTCTTTTCAGATCCCTTGTTAGTTCTTTAATTGGCTTGTTTTCCTGTTGAGTTTTACACTACCTTATATATTTTGGTCATTAAGTCTTTATATGAAACATATGCTTTACAAACACTTTCTCCTATTCTACTTGTTTTGCAATTTGTTGACTGTTTCCTATGGCATAAACATCAAGACACTGTAAGAAATTTTAGGAAAAATGAAGAAGAACAGTGGTATTTGGAGTAGAAGATATGATTTTCCTGGTTCCTTAGAGGACTGTCTTTCATAATTGAAAATAATAAGTTGTTTTCAACTTAGTTTTCTAACTGAACACTGGGGATTTGATGAAAAGGTACAAGACAAACAAAAATTGAAAAAAGGTTCAATATGACTTCATCAGTTGGGAGAGCCTTGCAGTACCTGGGAATGCACTCATATTCAGGAATAGTTGAAAGTTTGTCAAAGGTAAGTAAGTGTTAGCCATCTGCAGTAGTGATTGAGATAGTCATAGGAGAAAATTCATAGTTATAAAGCAGACGAAGAGAATAAGTGAGTAGCTGTTCTCCCTATTGTGTGCCTTGAATTGGGACTGCCAAATGAGTCATGATCTCATAAAAAATAATATGCCCACAAGTTGGTAAGTAAGAATAGGATATGCTTAAAAATAAGAAAGAGGCTATATCTATGCAACACTAGATTCAACTCTCTGGGCCTTTTTTTTTCCTAGTTAAGTAATAATTCACTTGGGGGTTGGGAAGATCTATTGATCACAATGAAGGCAGCAAAAGGGTTATAAAATAATATCAATATTCAATGTCCAAATTCCAAAATAAATAATCAAGGAAAAAACTTAGAAACTAAATGTATAGGTGATCCCAAAATAATTACCCAAGCAAGCTGGCCTACAAAAATACCCAAATAGGTAAAGCTTCCCCCCCTTGTTCTAATCTGTACCTGACTTGTATGAAGCTGAATCAGAATATGATTATCAGACAGCATTTCAGATGAGAGAAGAGGTAGGTCTCTCTATGCCCATTTCTTCCTCTGATCTTACTATCCTTTCTGTAGTCTATTTCCCAGATTCTCTACATGTCTCTGAAATTGCAGGGAGCAAAAAAAAAAAAAAAGAATTTATTGTCTGTTGTAGAAATAGTTTCCATTTCTTATAATTTGTATTAGTCATTTAATAATGATGAAAAATACTGTAAGATAACAAGGGTACAATACCACACAGTACCCACCACCAGAGTTCTATATCCCATCTCCTCAATTAGAAGCTTCTGTGTTCTTTACCCCTCTCTGTGAGTGTGGAACAATATTCTTTATTAAGTGCTGAAGGTGGAAGGAAGGTCTAGCTTCTGTAATTGCTGAGCATGGACATTGACAGGTTGATCCATACCCCCAGCCTGTTTCTGTCTTTTCCTAGTGGGGTAGGTCTCTGGAGAGGTGAGGTTTCAGGACACACTGTTGAGGTTATCTGTCTAGGGAGGTCAAGACAGTGTTAAGGTAGCATCCGCAACTTGGAGGCTGAAACGTGGTAAGATGTGAAGCAAATTGTTCAATAAACAGGAACCTAAAGGTAGGAATAAAGCAAATGAAACTAGGGGTCTTCATGTGAAAAGAAGCTAAGAAGTTTATTTTAGATTTATTCCATGTGGCCCATGACCTGAGTAATTTTTGCCTGAGATCAGTAAGAAACATGCAGGTGAATTAAAAGTATTGTCTGGGAAGATGGTGTTAGAGTTCAGACTATGACTAGAGAGCTGGGTTAGTGCAGAAAATAGCTCCAAAAATGAGGAAGTTATATAAATATCATTAATTGTTTACCCCATTGATCTGATGTAAGGCCCATGTCTCATCATATTCAGCACAGAAGCCTTTGTAACCTCTGACTCCCTGTCAATCTAAACTTGCAGTCTATGATCACAACCAGGAACATTCTGATGCACTCATTCCAGATCAGTCTTCCTCAAGTGGCAGAGTATGTTGACCAAATGTCCCTTCAGAGAGTGGGGCCGTCCCTACTATTGCTGCTCTACAGTGAGGGCAAGCTCCTGGAAAGTCCCACAAAAGGACTGATGATGATTTCTTGATGGAACTTACCAGTGATGGTGGAGAGAAGTATCTATTAGAGGTGTAGGCCTATATATCAATATGCAAATTCAGAGATTAACTGACTAGAGTCTCAGATGATAGGATGGCCTGGGAGTGACCAAAACAGTCATCATTAAAGTGTGCCAGTCTCATGCCCTTGTCTAGCTTTTGTCGTTCTTACTTTATCTGACAAGGTTAGACAAGGTTGAATTTATTGAGAGAAGTGAAGTAGGAGATAGGAGAGGTGGGTGTGTAGGCCTAAGTAGTGAATATTTGATTAGGTACTTGATGTCTTCTTTAGTTTTTTCTACTTGCTTGCTGAACTTATTGAGTCTATGTCTAGCCACAGCAGATTAGTGAGAACTTTTACTTTGAGGTATATATTTTCTCCTAACTGAATGGATACATGTGCCCATGTACCCTGCCCCTTCGGCCCTGGACTATATCTAGAGTCTGTAACGTTGTTAGGGAATGAACCATATGAAATGGAGGTAGGGAGTCCCATGTGTTAGGTAATAAGTCTCACCAGATTACTGGAGTTTGAGGTAACCGGCTTGGCATCTCTGGATACAGTGTGAAGAAAAACATGGTATGGTGGCCCAGGTTACATGGATTTGATTGAAGACAGCAGAGGCAGTATCACAGGGGCGGAAATCAAAAGGAGAAGCATGAAGAAATACAAACAAAGTCCCAGAGGTTCTGGGACTGAAAGAAACGTAAATTTTAAAGAGAATGAGGAAGTTTCCTTGCTGTCTTAGAATTTAAGAAAGCAACAGAGACTTACTGATATACACAAGTTATTTGGCATTGGTTTACTTTGAAAATATCATGTTTAGGTTTAGTGTACCAGAGGAGATGTTACCATGATTTACATCATTTAATGCTATTTATAAATAACTATTAGATGAAGAAAAGATTGGTTGCTTCTGCTCTACCTGGTCTAAGATTATTTTTGATATAGTATTTCAAAAAATTATTATTAGAAATGCTTTAACAATGTAAGGTCAGTGTCCAAATATATTCAGTGTATAAAACTGAAACATTAAGTTCTTAGACTAAAGAAATATATACTCAGAGCTGAAATCTATGAATTTAACGAACTAGAGGTAATATATTTCCCCCAACATTGAATAAATAGTGATTTATAAAACTATAAATTAGAGTATAGATTAACACCATTCCCACCATCAAAGATCTGTGCCCCATGTACAAACTATTGTATTTTACTGTTGACTATAAACTTTTAATCCCTCAATGAGGATTTAAAAAAAAAAAAGGTGTGTCACTACCCCTACCCCATATAGTGGCGCTGAAAATCTACCCTCCCTCAATCCTGAAACACGTACTTTGGTGCAATACTTCATACCCAGTCCAAATTCTGCTTTGAGTTTCCTTTCTGTTTTCCTTTCTCAACATCTAGTTTATGAGCAGGATCATCTCACTCATCTTTCTATTTCTAGCTTATCTCACTTAACACAATTCCTTCTAGCTCTATCCAAGATGGGTCAAAGATGTTGTATTCTTTATTCTTTATAGCTGAGTAATGTTCTATTGTGTATATACACCACAATTTTCTCAGTCATTCATCTGTTGCTAGACATCTGGGTTATTTCTAGTTTTTGGCTATTATAAATTGTGATGCTATAAACCTAGTTATACAATTTAGATGCACCTGCATATCAGATATCAGGCTCAGGAAAAAGAAACAACTAGTATAGTCATTGGCCCTTTGGAATATAACTAAAATAGGCCTACTAACTATCTATGAAACAGAGATCCCCCACCCCAACTCTTCATATGAACTTTTCCAACCTTTAGGTTCAGGATTAGTCAACAGTTATTTATTTTTTTTTTGATTCTGTGTGTTAACTCTTTTTTCAGCCACCAGGTTCCAGATGCTAACCTGATGCCCACCAGACATCCCTGGGCAGATGACCCCACCAATGTGTCCTCGAGCCCTGCTTCCCCAGAGCCCTGCCCCTCCAGGGAAAGAGAGAGGCAGGCTGGGAGTATGGATCTACCTGCCAGTGCCCATGTTCAATGGGGAAGCAATTACAGAACCCATACCTTCCACCTTCTGCACCCCATAATAATCCTGGGTCCATACTCCCAGAGGGATAAAGAATAGGAAAGTTATCTAGGCAGGGGATGGGATAGGGAGTTCTGGTGGTGAGAATTGTGTGGAGTTGTAGCTCTCTTAACGTATGGTTTTTGTCAGTGTTTTCTTTTCATTAAAAAAACAAACAAACATAGGTATAAACAGATTTTTTTTTTTTGGATGAGTGTGTTTGATTCCTTAGGTGTGGAATTACTGGGTCATAAGGAAAGTCCCTTTATACTGTTGTGAGGGTTCTCCAGACTGCTCTCCATGGGGCTTTGGCCAATTTGCATTCCCACCCACAGTGCAAGAGTGTTCTTTAGTCCCCACAGCCTCTCCAGAATTTGTTTTTACTCTCATTTCTGATGTATGACATTCTCACAGGGGTAAAGTGGTATCACATTATTCTCTTTATTTGCATTTCTCTGACAATCAGTGATTTGGAGCACTTTTTCCCATGGCTGTTGGCCTTTTGTGTCTCTTATGCAGTGATAGTCTGTTCATATCCCCCCACCCCGTTTTTGTTTTTTTTGCTTCCAGTGTTATTGCTGTGTTTGGTGCCTGCACCAGGAGTCCTCTGAGAGGGCTGCAGTGATGGCAGGCAGTGGGAGTTGGGTGGCAGGTGTGTTGTGTCAGTGCAGGTGGTAGGTGACTGTGGTGGTTGGGTGCAGGGTCCAAGGTTCACTTTTGAGGCAATTTACCTCAGAGACAACAGGAGATAGCTGAATTAGTCTGGAAATTGCTTTTTTCCTCAGTTAATGATGAAATTCATTTAGTCATTTTGATGAGAGAGCTTCAAGTTTCCATGATCAGGTCATGGAAATCCTACCTGGAAGTCCAAAAAAAATTTTTATGATGAATAATCTACACTAATGGAGGAAAGTAGCAGTATGATAAACATTCCATTTACTATAAGTGGGAGAATAAGTCTTAAATGCTTGGGAAATGTGTGCTATGTATAATAAAAGTCTGTTTTATTTTTAAGGAAAGTCAACACTATGAGATGGAACAACCTAACAAGACCTTCTGAATTTGTCCTAATGGGGCTCTCCTCTAGGCCAGAGGATCAGATGCCTCTCTTTGCCTTATTTCTAGCCATCTACATGGTCATTCTGATGGGAAATCTAATCATTATCCTTGTCATCTATTCCGATAATCGCCTGCAGACTCCCATGTACTTCTTTCTAAGCATCTTGTCTTTTGTTGATATTTGCTACACAACAGTTACTATTCCAAAGATGCTGACAAACTTCTTATCAGAAGCAAAGTCCATCCTTTATACTGAATGTCTGACACAGATGTATTTCTTCTTATCCTTTGGAAATGTGGATAGTTACCTCCTAGGCGCCATGGCCATTGATCGTTATGTGGCCATTTGCAACCCCTTTCATTACGTCACCAAAATGAGCTATAAATTCTGTGGCATCTTATTGGTATTCGCGTTCATCATCCCATTTCTTCATTCACTACTCCATGTCCTCTTAGTGAATCGACTCACCTTTTGTGCCTCCAATGTTATCAGTCACTTCTTCTGTGATGTAAACCCAGTGCTTAAGTTGTCCTGCTCATCTACGTTTGTCAATGAGATAGTGATAAAGACAGAAGCTCCTTTTGTCATAATGACCCCCTGTACATGTATCATAATCTCCTACTTGAGAATCTTCATCACTGTTCTGAAGATCCCTTCAGCAGCTGGGAAATATAAGGCCTTCTCTACCTGTGGTTCTCATCTCACTGTGGTTATTTTGTTTTATGGAAGTGCAAGTTATGTATATTTTCAGCCCCTATCTAGTTATACAGTCAAAGATCGCGTAGCAACACTTTTCTATACTATACTAATTCCAATGCTAAATCCATTTATCTACAGTCTGAGAAACAAAGACATGAAGCGGGGCTTGGGGAAGCTGCTTGTCAAAATAAAATCTCAATAATATGGGTTTCTGTTAAGCATTTGTTGAACTATGCAGCTTCTCTAATCCCTAATTTAAAATGCTTTTTATGAGTAACTGAGGAATATTAATAAAGGCACATCGTGGGTGATGGAAAAATATATAGGGCTTATAGGGCTTTTTCCCATCATTGCTAACATTGTATTCAGTAATACTTATGACCCATTAGTTAAGATGAGCGCTATCTGAATCTTTCTACATGGTTTTATTTTTACTCCATCATATCTCACATTTCCAGGAAGTCTTACTGTATTTCTTCCAAACTCAGCTGAAAATTCCTCTGATCACAGGCTGGCGTATGGACTGACCTGCCATCACACATGCCCAGCAGAGAAGCAATTCCAGAAGCCAGAATTCCCACCTTCTACACCTCATAAATAATTTTGATCCATACACCCTGTGGGAAAGAAATGATAATGGGAAGATGACTGGAGGAATTTGAACTCCTAACTCCATCAGGAACCAGAGAGTTTGCATTAGACTAGGTAGTTGGTGTATATATGACTTGGAAAGGAATAGATTGTACCTTAAAAAAAAGGACAAATATACATAAGCATAGATGGACAGCAGTAAACATAATAGTTACCCCATATCTGCAAACTTGGGAGAACTGCTGTAGCTTCCAATAGAGGGACTGGGGGTTCAGAACTCAGGTGGTTGAAATAGTGTGGAGGTGTTATATTTTTATTTTTTAAATCAATATCAAATAACTAATAAAAAAGAAAAAATCCTCTAAATTATTTGTCTTTCCTGATGTTAATTTTATAAATTATAATTTTTTAATGAATTGACTAAAAGCAGCCATGTGGTCTGCTACAAATCTCTGCAAGTAGGTACTCTCTGCTATAGAGCCATTTTCTTAACCAAAGGAAAATTTTTTACAGTTTGGCATTTTATTGGGGAAAATATCCCTTCACATTTAATCTCTACCCAATAAATTTTAGAATGTGTCTGAATGTTTCAGCACTGCTAATGGGAGTCTTGTAATGCTCTTGGTTGTCATCTTTTGCAATAGCTGGAGCAGGGGAAAAAGAGATATGTTTATCAAGAACACGTTCTGTAAATAGAATCAAAAGGACAGAGTTGAGAATTGAATAATATTGCAAAAATTAATAAATTAAAATTGATTGCCACCTAAATGCCCAGCAACAAAACACTAAAATCATCAGTATATCTGTGATGGAACAATTTGCAATCATAAAACAGAATTATGAAAATCAGTTAATTTCATACCATAACTGATAGTGAGGTTTAAAAATATGCACACTTTGCTTATCATTTTGTTTTAAAAGTTCACTAGATACTTCATACATGTATTTAAAAGATTTCAATGTTAAAAGTCCCCCTCCTCTCCCTTGGATTTCATCCCTGGGGTCTCAGGCTTGCCAAGCAAAAACGCTACCATAGCATTTTATCTCCCTGAATCTGCAGTCAAGCATTTCCCTTTCGCTAATGATCTCTGATACATAATAGAATGTTGTAAAGGTGTGCTAGTAGAATGGTCTAAAGAAAGCATCACAAATTCTAGGATCATATATTTATTAATATTTATTACTTGAGCCTAAACACCCTCCTCCACTACCTCTTATGACACTTCCCTCAATCACTCTACCTGCTCAATGAACTATACAAAAGGAAGTAAGGAGCTGGGGAAATAGCATAATGGTTATGCAAAATGACCTTCATGCCTGAGACTCTGACCTCCCAGTTTTAATCAGTTGTACTACCATAATCCAGAGTAGAGCAGATCTCTGGTGTCTGCCTCTCTCCTTTTTTCTCACTAAAATAAATAAATAAAATATGGGAATAAAGAATGTAAAAAAAGGAAGTAATATATTCTTTTTATGAGTAAAATAGTTGAAATAATTCTTTTATTCTAACATATCATTGCTACCCAATGCCTTATTTTAACATCAAAACAATAACATCCAAAAAATAAACCAAAACACCAATTGCACATAATAACTTGAGGCTGTTCTCCCAGGACCTACATTTAGTGAGATCCAAGGGACTGATATTAAAAAATTTAAGTCCACATTCAGATATGCCAACAACTTCATTTTTTATTTACTCTGAATAGTTTTTTTTTTGCTTGTCATGTAGTTATATCTGACAGCAACCTCACTGTCTATGCTTTGTCTTGACTAGTCTATACATGTGAATTTCTATTTGAGGATATGACCAAGTTGGTAGCATATAACTAGACTGTTCACTCCCTAGTTAAAATGTCACTCTTAGAGCAAATTTAAAAGGTATATTCTTTCATCCTTTTTAATCTCTGTGACAGAGCATCAACATTATTGTTACTCCTTGATAAGCTCGCAAAGAAACAGTATACAACTGGCCAAAAGTTACACTGGCAAAAACTTATATATCAAGTAAAGTACAAGTGTTGTCCCTATGACATCCTTTATTGGAATCATCAAGAAAATAAATGCAGAAAAACTTGAAGCTAATTAAGATCCCACTAGAATCCAGGGTCTATTTCCTCCCTAACCTGAGGCCAGATCTCATAAACCTAATACTGGTTTGGGTACAATGAATGACATCACATCAAGGACACATTGGTGAGGTTGTCTGCCCAGGGAAGTCAGGATAGCATCATGGCAGCATCTGCAAATTGGTAGCTGAAATCAGTAAGATATAAAGCAGGAAAATATGTTTAATAAACAGGAACTCAAAGGTAAGAATAGAGCAGATGAAATTAGGGGTCTTTGGGTGGGAAGAAGGTAGGAAATCTATTTTAGGTATGTTCCAAAGGGACCCATGACTTTAGTAATTTTTGTCTGAACCCAATAGCTAACATGCAGTTGGACTAAAAACATTATCTGGGAAGATGTTGTCAGAGTTGAGAATAGGCCTAGACAAAGAATAACTCTCAAATTTGAAGAGAATACGTAAATACAATTAACTGTTTACCCCACCGATCTGAGCCGGATCCCATATCTATCCACATTTTGCACAGGAGCCTCTGAATCCCTGTCAATCTGAGCTCACAGTCCATGGTCATAGCTGGGAACATTCTAGACTGCACTCATTTCAGGACAGTCTTCCCTGAGTAGCAGAGTATGTTGGCCCAGCCTCTCTTCAGAGAGTGGGGCAGTTCCTACCATTGCTGCTCTACAGTGAGGGCAGGTTCTGGAGAGGACCACAAGCGGGATTACAGTGATGTTCCTGATGGGAGTGAGAGATGCTATTTCTTACATAGAAACTTCTTACACCTATTATTGGGACTTAGGCAATAAGACACATGGAGTGCTTGCTCCTACCAAATAATACAGAGACTATAGGCAGGAGAACATTTTCAAGGGCAGTGTCAACATCAACCTAAATAAGGCAGTAAGCATTTCTCCATCTTCTATGAAATACCTCACTGTGTATAATATCAGCTTCTAATTATAATAATGGACACCTAATGGCATTCAGGTTCAAAGATTTCAAAATATTCTCTTTGACAACATAAAGTCTCTCTTCCTGGATCTTCATCCTGCATATGAGCTTCTTCATATCCAATATCATGTCCTTTATTCTCCAGAAAGTTTCCATATAGAGGCCAATATGGCATAATGTCACTGCCCACCTTCTATAATGTGATAGAACAATTGCCTAAAATGTGTGTGGCCCTCCACATAATATCTTTAAAGAGTGGTTTTTTAAACCACAATTGTAAATCAAATCCAGGACCACATTCATGTGCTTATTCTATAGCTAAGCCACCTCCTAAGCAGAATTTTTATTAGTGGTCTAACAATATTTTACAAAAGTAGAAGATTCCAGGGATACAATTTCACACCTATGTGTGGTTTATGAGTCACCACACCAAACAGTTCTGTACACCGACTACCCCCACCACCCATAACCAACATAATTTTCACAAAGTCCAAGACAGTTTGGTTACCTTTGTTGTTGCAAGTTCATTTGCTTCAGTCAACATTTCATATATGAAGAAAACCATCATCTGATAGTTGTCTTTTGCTTCTTAATGCATTTAGCAGAAGCACTCCCAGATCCAGGCATTTTGTATCAAATGATATAATACCATTATTTTTAACTGCATAGTACTATTCCATTGAATATATATTCCAAAACTTCTTTATCTAGTCATCTGTCTATGGGCACTAAAGTTGATTCCTTATATTAATTATTATGAATAATCACTTAGCTATATATTTTCTTGTGTAGTATTTCCCTTCACAGCATCATAAAAGCAAGCAACTGAATACTTAAGTAGAACTTTTTAAAAATTTTTCTTATTGGGAGATTAATGTTTTATATTCGACAGTAATACAATAGTTTGTACATAACATTTCTCAGTTTTCCACATAACAATACAACCCCCACTAGGACCTCTGTCATTCTTCTTGGACCTGTACTCTTCCCCCAACCCGCCCCATATGTTTTACTTTGGTGCAATACACCAATTCCAGCTCAGGGTCTACTTGTGTTTTCTTTTCTGATCTTGTTTTTCAACTTCTGCCTGAGAGTGAGGTCATCCCACATTCAACCTTCTGTTACTGACTTATTTCACTTAACATGATTTCTATTTTTTAATTGAAAGATCAGTTTTATTATGACACCCAAGTAAACAAGTAACACATCTCCCATCTCCACTGCATGATTGAAAATATATTCATTTCTCAATGAGAAATTTTGAAAGTGTTTCTTCCTGTCTATACTTTTAAATAAAAGCATGTATTACAATTAAAAAGTAGGAACACTTCTTAGGAAACCAATGATTCTAACTACACACCTAGCTAGAGCTTTGTGAATTACTAATATCCACAGCAAGTGTAGGTAGTGTTTTTTATTTCACTGTCTTTTCATTGAAATGATGAGATATGAAGTATGTATGTAGCATGCCTGTGAAAATTTATATATTTTGACCCACATACATGTAGAAAGCATATTCTCTGGCATGTGTGCACACAAATACTTAATATGTAAGTAGTTTGGCATTTTAACTCTGTTTTACACTGAGGAAATACATTCCCTCAGCTGAATTTTCGTTTTTCTGTTATTTTATTGTTGTTGTTGTTTTGTTTGTTTAGCGCAGAGCACCACACAGCTCTGGCTTACAGTGGTGGTTCTGGGAACTGAATGTTTGGTGCCTCAGGCAGAAAAGTCTTTTTTTGTGTGTGTGTGCATAAAAGCCATCTTTCCAACCCTGCATTTTCATTTTCTTTTTAAAAAAAATTTTAAAATTTATTTAAAAAAGGAGACATTAACAAAACCATAGGAGGGGTACAACTCCACACAATAACCACCACCAGATCTCCGTATCCCATCCCATCCCCTCCCCTGATAGCTTTCCTATTCTTTATCCCTCTGGGAGTATGGACCCAAGGTCATTGTGGGTTGCAGAAGTTGGAAGGTTGGAAGGTCTGGCTTCTGTAATTGCTTCCCCACTGAACATGGGTGTTGACTGGTCTATCCGTAATCCCAGCCTGCCTCTCTCTTTCTATAGTGAGGAAGGGCTCTGAGGAAGTGGAGCTCCAAGGAAAATTGGTGGGGTTGTCTGTCCAGGGAAGTCTGGTGGCATACAGCTAGCATCTGGAACCTGGTGGCTGAAAAGAGAGTTAACATACAAAGCCAAACAAATTGTTGAACAATCATGAACCTAAAGGCTGGAATACTGCAGATGAAGTATTGGGAGGTACTCACTGCAAACTACTGTGTCCTTTTGATTTCAGGCATATATTTTGCCCTAGTTTATGGATACGTGTGTACACATATGCTCTATCTCACCGGGCCTGGTCTATATAGGTTTGGGGACTTTGTTAGCAAGTGAACCTCCTGGAATGGAATTAGAGAGTACTATGAAAGGAAAGGTCTCACCCGAGTGATGAAGCTGAAGGGTTGTCATTCCATACCTGAAGTCTCTGGACACAGTCTGAAGTGAAACATGCTGAGGTGGTACTCATTGCGTTGATTAGGTTGGGATGGACGGATGCAATATTACTTGGTATGAATTGAAAGAAGCATGCAGGAAAGTGTGCCCCACCCTGTGGTTCCAGGACTGGGGGAAATATAGGCTCTATAGTGGAAATGAGAGGTTCCTGCTGTCTTAGGGTTAAAGAAGACAATAGGTAGTTATTGTTATAATCACACTATTTGGTAATTGGGTTAACTTTGAAAAATCACTTTGTTAGGATTTGTTGTATAAAACCCAACATCACCATAATTTATGTCCTTTGATATTATTTGTATATAGCTGTGTCACCTGTTGCTTCTGTTCTCCCTGGTCTAGGTTTTTGAGAGAGTCAACATATCAATGACTAAGCCTATGTATTAAAAGACTCAGTCTGTGCTTTAAAAAGTTTGAAACATGCAATCAATTTTCCCCGCTCACATAAATTAAACAGAGATTTATATGACTACAAGTTAATAGGAGTGTACATAAATACCATTCCCACTGCCAAAAGACTGTGTGCCAACCCCTACCCCTGCCGCTGTGGGAAGCTGAATATCCACCCTCAACCTCACACCAGGGTTTTTACTTTGGTGCCCTACCCCAGATTTAGTCAAATCCTGCTTTTAGTTTCCCTTTCTGTTCTTCTTTCTGAACTTCTGTTGATGAGTGGGATCATCCCATACTCATTTTTATCTTTCTGCCTTAGCTCACGTAACATAATTCCTTCAAGGTCTGTCCAAGATGAGTCAGAGAAGGTGGGTTCATTGTTCTTAATAACTGCATAGTATTCCATACCACAGCTTTCTCAGCCACTCATCTGTTGTTGGGCACCTGGATTGCTCCTAGGTTTTAGCTATTACAAATTGTGCTGCTATGAACATAGGTGTACACATATATTTTTGGTTGGGTGTTATAGAGTCCTTGGGGTATATCCCCAAGAGAGGAATTACTGGGTCATATGGTAGGTCCCTGTCTAGCCTTGTGAGAGTTCTCCAGACTGCTTTCCAGAGAGGCTGGACCAATTTACGTTCCCACCAGCAGTGCAGAAGGTTTCCTGTGTCTACACCGCCTCTCCAATATATGTTGCTGTTGTCCTTTTTGATGTATGCCATTCTCACAGGAGTGAGGTGGTATCTCAATGTTGTCTTTATTTGCATTTCTCTGACAATCAGCGACCTGGAGTAGTTTTTCATATGTTTGCTAGCCTTTTGGATCTCCTCTGGAGTGAATGTTCTGTTCATATCCTCTGCCCATTTTTGGATGGGGTCATTTGCTTTTTTGGTGCTAAGTTTACTGAGCTCTTTGTATATTTTAGTGACTAGTCTCTTGTCCAATGTATGGCATGTGGAGATCTTCTCCCATTCGGTGAGGGGTCTCTTTGTTTGTGTGATAGTTTCTTTGGCTGTGCAGAAGCTTTTCAATTTGATGTAGTCCCATTGATTTGTTTCTAACTTAGTCTTTCTTGCCAATTGGGTTTGGATCATCAAAGATGTCCTTGAGGTTTAGGTGGGAAAGAGTTCCACCAATGTTTTCCTCTAAGTATTTGATAGTTTCCGGTCTAACATCCAAGTCCTTGATCTATTTGGAGTTTATTTTTTTTCTGGTGAGATATAGTGGTTCAGTTTCATTCTTCTGCATGTTTCAACCCAGTTTTCCTAGCACCATTTATTGAAGAGAGCGTCCTTCTTCCATTTAATACTTTGGGCCCCCTAATCAAAGATTATATGCCCATAGGTTTGGGGGTTTAGTTCTGGGCTTTCAATTCTGTTCCACTGGTCTGTGTGCCTATTTTTGTTCCAGTACCAAGTTGTTTTGATGATGATGGCCTTATAATATAGTTAGAGATATGGGAGTGTGATGCCTCCATTTCTGTTTCTTTTCCTCAAAATGGTTTTGACAATTCTAGGTGTTTTCAGGTTCCAGATAAATGATTGTAGTTTATGTTCTATTCTCTTAAAGCAGCTTGGTGGAACTTTGATGGGTATTGCATTAAATTTGTATATGGCTCTGGGGAGAATATTCATTTTGATGATATTTATTCTTCCAATCCATGAGCATGGGATGTCTTTCCATTTCTTGGTATCAGTTTCTATTTCCTTGAATAGTGACTCATAGATTTCAGTATACAATTCTTTTACATCTTTGATCAGCTTAACTCCTAGGTATTTTATTGATTTTGCTGCAACAGTTAATGGGAGTGATTTCTGGATGTCTTCTTCTTAAACTTTAGTGTTTTTATAAAGAAATGACACTGATTTTTGTACATTGATTTTGTAGCCTGACACCTTGCTATATTGCCTAATAACTTGCAGTAGTTTTATGCTGGATTCTTTAGGTTTTTCTATGTATCCTATCATATCATCTGCAAATAGTGAGAGCTTGACTTCCTTCCAATCTGTATTTCTTTTATTTCTTTCTCTTGCCTGATTGCTATGGCAAGAACTTCCAATAGTATGTTGAAGAGTAATGGTGATAGTGGACAGCCCTGTCTAGTCCCTGATCTAGGGAAAGTGCTTTCAGCTTCTGTCCATTGAGTATGATTTTGGCTGTAGGTTTGCTATATATGGACTCCACTATCTTGAGGAATTTCCCATCTACTTCCACTTTTTGTAGTGTTTTGAGCATGAATGGGTTTTGGATTTTGTCAAAGTCTTTCTCAGCATCTATTGAGATAATCATTTGGTGTTTGGTTTTGCTTTTATTGATGTGGTGTATGACATTGTTTGACTTATGTATGTTGAAACAGCCTTGCATTCCTGGGATAAATCCCACTTGTTTGTGATGAACAATCTTTTTGATATACTGCTGTATCCTGTTGGCCAGGATCTTGTTTAATTGTTTGGTATTTATGTTCATCAGAGACATTGGTCTGTAGTTTTCCTTTTTTGTTCTGTCCCTATCAGCTTTTGGTATAAGGGTGATGTTGGCTTCCTAAAAGGTATAATAAAGTATTCCTATTTGTTCAATTTTTTTGGAAGAGCTTTAGAAGTATAAGTATTGTTTTCAGAAAGTTTTGTGGAATTCGTTTGTGAAGCCATTTGGTCCAGGACTTTTGTTGTTGGGAAGATTCTTAATAACTGTATTGATTTCTTTGTCTGTGATTGCTGTGTTTAGGTTTTGTAGTTCTTCTTCATTCAGTTTTGGAAGGGTATATGTTTCCAGGAATTCTTCCATTTCTTCCAGATTCTCTAGGTTGGTGGAGTATAGTTCTTTGTAGAAATCTTGCATTATTTTCTGGATTTCTGTGGTGTCTGTTCTGATATCTTCTATATTGTTTACAATTCTATTTATTTGAGTCTTCTCGCTCTCTCTCTTTTAGTGAGTCTGACTAGGGGTTTGTCAATCTTGTTTAATTTTTCAAAGAACCAACATTTGGCTTTATTGATCTTTTGTATGTTTCTCTTATTTTTGATGTTTATATCTGCTCTATTTTTAGTGCTTCCATCCCTCTTTTGCTTTAGGGTCACTTTGTTATTCTTCCTCTAAATCCTTAAGGCATGCAATAAAGTTGTTTATTTGAGCTTTTTCTTGTTCTCTAATATGGAATTATATGGCTATGAGTTTCCCTCTCAATACAGCTTTAGCTATGTCACAAATACATTGATAACTAATATCTTTGTTTTCATTTGTTTCCAGGATCATTTGAATTTCTTGCTTGAGTGCCTCTCTGATCCAGCAGTTCTTAAGCAGCATGTTGTTGAGTTTCCAAATTCTGTGACTTTTAGTAATTTTCTGTTTTTTGTTGAATGTTAGCTTTACCCACTGTGGTCTGAGAAGGTACTTGGGATGATTTCAATACTTTTGAATTTGTTGACGTTGTTTTTGTGGCCTAACATGTGGTCTATCCTTGAATGGGTTGTGTGGATATGAAAAGTATGTCTATTCCAGTTTTTTGGGGTGAAGGACTCTGAAAATGTCCAGGAGGTCTAGTCTGTCCATCTCTTCATTTAATTCTCTTGTTTCTTTGTTGATTCTCTGCTTTGTTGATCTGTCTAATTGTGAGAGTGGGGTGTTGACGTCTCCCACCCTTATTGTATTACTGTTGATGTATTTTTGTAGTTCTTTCTGTACATGCTTGATAGCATGATTTCTTAAAGCTCCAACCAAGATGGGCTGAAAACAGTGAAGTCAACGTTTTTAATAGCTTAGTAGTATTCCACTGCGTATATAGACCCCAACTTGCTCAGTCACTCTTCTGTTGTTGGAAACTTGGTTGCTTCCAAGTTTTGGCCATTACAAATTGTGCTGCTAAGAACATAGGTATACACAAATCTCTTTGGATGGATGTGTTGGGTCCTTAGGATATATCCCAAGGAAAGAAATTGTAGGATTATAGGGTAGGTCCATTTCTAGCATTCTGAAAGTTCTCCAGACTGCTTTCCACAGGGGTGGACCAATTTACATTCCCATCAGCAGTGAAGAAGGGTTCCTTTGACCCCACAACTCTCCAGCATTTGTTGATGCTACCTTTTCTGATGTATGACATTCTCACAGGAGTGAAGTAGTATCTCATTGTTGTCTTATTTGCATTAATCTGACAGTCAGAGACTTGGAGCATTTTTTCATGTGTTTCTCAGCCTTTTGGATCTCTTCTGTGGTGAATATTCTTTCCATGTCCTCTCCCCATTTTTGGATGGGGTTATTTGTTTTCTTGTTATTGAGTTTGGCAAGCACTTTATATATTCTGGCTATTAGCCTCTTGTCTGATATATGGCAAGCAAAGAGTTTCTCCCATTCTGTGAAGGGACTCTTTGTTTGGGTAATAGTTTCCTTTGCTGTGCAGAAACTTTCTAATTTGATGTAGTCCCATAGTTTTTATTGAAGATGACTTTAAAATTTATGCGGAAAAGAGTTCTGGCAATATTTTCCTCTAAGTATCTGATAGTTTCTAGTCTAACATCCAGGTCGTTGATCCACTTGGAATTTACTTTTGTGTTTGGTGAGATACAGTGGTTCAGTGTCATTCTTCTGCATGTTTCAACCCATTTTTTCCAGCAACATTTGTTGAAGAGACACATCTCTTTTAATAGTCTGGGCACTTTTGTCAAGGATAGTTGTCCATAGGTGTGTGGGCTTACTTCTGGGCTCTCAATTCTATACCACCGGTCAGTGTGTTTATTCATGTTCCAGTACCAAGCAGTTTTGATGACAATGGCCTTATAATACAATTTGAGGTCTGGGAATGTGATAACTCCAGTTCTGTTCTTCCTTCTCAAGATTGTTTTTGGCAAAACAATCTTGAGGGGGAAAAAACTAGTATAGCCACAGGCCCTTTGGAATATAACTAAAATATGGCTACTAGCTATATACAAAATGTAGGGCCCCCCAACTATTCATCTGCACTAATGCAGCCATTAGGTCCATGATTGGTCAATAATTTGTTTGGCTTTATATCTTAACTCTTTTCAACCACCAGGTTCCAGATGCTAGCATGATGCCAACCATACTTCCCCAGAGCCCCACCCTACTAGGGAAGGAAAGAGGCAGGCTGGGAGTATGCATTGACCTGCCAATGCCCATGTTCACCTGGGAAGCAATTACAGAAGCCAGCCCTTCCACTTTCTGAATTCCATAATGACCCTGGGTCCATACTCCCAGAGGAATCAAGAATAGGAAAGCTATCAGGGGAGGGGATGGGATACAAAGATCTGGTGGTGGGAACTGTGTGAAGTTCTACCCCTCTTATCTTGTGGGTTAGTCAATGTTTCCTTTTTTATAAGTAAAAAGTTAAAAATAAATAAATAAGTAAATAAAATAAAATCTTTAAAAAAATTAAATAGAATCTTCTCATAATTATATTGGAAATATTAAGGTGAATGTTGCAACCAATAAAAAATGATAGTTGAAGTAATTTAAGTGGAAGGAAGTATACAGGATAGAGGAGTTGTTTAGTTTTAAATATTTTGTTTATTTTCTTTTAATGAGAGCAACACAGAAAGACAGAGAGAGAGACCAGAGTAGTGCTCAGCTCAGGTTTACAGTGGTGCTAGGGATTGAACCTCAGAGTCTCAGGCATGAGAGTCTTTTGCATAACCATTATGCTATCTCTCCAGTCCTTAATCCTTAATTGTTTTTTTTTTCAGGAAGGCAGACTGTCAAATGCAGAACCTCATTTGGATGTATCTGCAGTCTTGGAAGCTTGACTACCCTACATTCTCCTACACATGGACCTTGAGATCTTGTTTGGAGGTTCTAGTATGGAAGTGCTGCTATTATACAAAAGACTGGTCTTCTCTATTCAGGAAAGGCATCCTCTTTGACCAAGTGTGCAGCATGAAGCAGTGAGGGAGGAAGGAGACACCTGCCTAGCCAGCTAGATCAGCAGAATCAATCCTGGTGATCAATACGGTGACAGATGTCACAGCCAGATCACACTCTCATCACCCTTAATTGTACCTTAAAATAGTCTACTCTTAACTCCTGAGCCCTGGGTTAATTATTTGAACTAGTTGTGATAGGTAATAAATGTTTATAGAATTCTATAGTCATGTATGTATTATAGTGTCAAATCTTTGGTGTTCTGATATATTGTTTTGAAATTCTAATAATTCCTACATTGTTGTTGTTGTGGTCAGGTGTCAGGCAGCACTGCAGAAAAGAGAGAAAGAGGAGGTCTGGAGGAATTGGGATACACGAATCTTTATTATAGGATGGGGGGTGGCTCAGGCCACGTGGAGTCAGCAGACAATGGCCGACCCCCTACCTCACCATGCAGAGAGAGAGAGAGCACGACCCGAAGGAGCCCGAGAGAGAAAGCGGGAGTTGAGAGCCCAGAGAGAGAGAGAGAGAGCAGTAGCCAAGATCCCAGAGAGAGCGGGGGGGGGGTGAGGGGGCTTTTATTGGGTGACAACCAGGGGTGATGTGTGGGGGCAGGATTGGTTGAAGGGGGCACTGCTAGGATAACGTGGGTCGTGGTAAAACCTGGGGGTGGAGACTGCATCCGAATAATTCCTCAGCGTCATCTCCTCCTTTCCCTTATATCTAAATGGACACAGTAAAGAAAAATGGAATGGAGCAGGCTTAAATGTTATTAAAGAGTGCTGTGCTCAGGTGGCAAGATGTAGGACTTTCTGTGGAGGAGGGAAGGCTTAAATGGCTGCCAATCTTGTGAGATTTATGTGTCCCGCTGTGCTCAACCCCTTTTTAGAGAGAGAGACTTACCTGAAGGGACTCATCTCATAGGTTTAAGCACAGCCTGCTTAACCATCTCTTCACAAAATCTCTACATCCTTTTTTATCTTTCTACCTAGTAATAGCATAAGATGGTTCAAAGTCTGTAAAAGACTATCATGGAGCAGAAACCTTTTGGGCATAAACCTAAATGATATAACAAAACAGGAAGGGACAAGTAGGGGAGTAGTAAAAGCCAGTGTGAAGTGAAGGGAAGGATTGGTGTGTAAAGGAACGTTCCCTGCTTGGGGGGGGAAGGGGCAAGGGTACATAATGAGGGGGAGAAGGGATGGCATGACCCACCAAACTGAGGGGCTATTTGGCATTGTATAGTCCTCAAGGCAACAGTCTGTAAAGTCTATGAACTACTCAGGATCAGTCTATGAAAAACCAGCAGCATGAGGGGAAATAAGCTGCTTTAAAATTGTGTAAAATGTCTATAGGGTATGCCAGCAAGTCCGAGACAAGTCTCAGTCCAAAGTAGATGTCTAGGGGAAGAATTGGCAGGGGATGAGACACTGCATGAGGGAGGTCAGCCGCTGGAATTCTGCTTTTCTGTAGATAGCCAGCTGGAACCACCAACACGTGACAGGCAAATCAGAAGCAGGAACGGCAAGCAGGTATTAAGAAAGTTCTGTCCTTGGGGTCTGTGTATCAGGTTCTTCAGATCACGTTGAGTGACATCTAGGGTTTTGGGGGTTTGTCACTGTAGTTGTGCTATCTAGTAGGTGACATCAGGGTGTGCAGGGGTTTAGATGGTTTTTCCGGGATTCCTGTGAAAGAAACACAAACAATCTGCTTCTCGTGGTTATATAACTTGTAACAAGTTAGAGGTTTATTATAGTTGATACCTCAATGATTATAATTGGTTTAAATATCTTTATGATTTTATTTAAAGGTCATCTAATGTGACCTCCTGTAGCAGTCTCTACAGCAGGATCTTGAGACCAATTTTAGCTAATATATGTATTTTAAACAGACTCAAATTGCTTAGAGAGTTAACGCATTTTCGTGACAATGATTTTAACATTTACAGTGCCAGATTGATGCCAGATCTGTTGTGGATTAATTTCCACAAGACAGTTTACAGGGCACTTTTGGGGGCCCTCCAAAGGTGTCCTGCATAGAGAATTTATATTTTAGTTTTGGGAATGTATAGTCACGTTAAACATTTAGACTTTTACCTTAAATAGTTACCTTAGCAAATTAATTTTTACCTTGTCTGGTAATAATGTAGCTGTAGGGTTACACTTTTGACCGTTAAGTTAGTGTTACCAAACTTGAGACATACACATAAACATTTAGTTATAACACACTGGAGGAAAAAGAACTTTTGTTATAAAAACATATCATTTTAAAAACAAATTTATATCTGTCATTAGTCACACAGTTTAAGACTAAACACTTACATATATACCAAAACTATATATAAAAATCAAAAGAGGGAGAAAACCAAAAAATTTGGAATGTTTCTGGACGTCTCCAGAAACTTTGGCTGCGTCCAGCATTTTTATATAAAGCCAATTACCTTTTAGAGTACTCCGAGCAGATGGGTCATGCAAAAAAAATTTTTGGTCATTCAACACAATCACTCACAAAACACAACTGGCCAGTTATAACATAAGACATTCAGGGAAAGGGTAGGAGAGAGGTCTTTGTGAGCCATATTTTGTAGGTTCAGCCATATCGTATTATGGGCCCTGGGATGTATCCTGCATCTGGTCCTCTTGCAGTATTTCTTGTTCTTCAGGGATAACAGCGCCATCCTGCGGGTATTGTCGGACATGGAGGGCAGGAACCCAGACAGGTTTAGAGAAATTTTGAGGGAAAACGCATGCGAAACCCCTTCCCATGGTCAATAAGGGGTCAGGCCCTTTCCAAATTTTATCGAGTGGGTCTCTCCATTTGACCTTAATGGATGGGAGGGTAGATGGTGTTTGCCAGTGAAGAATAATAGGAGGTAGGTCCGAATTATTGTAAATATTAAAGATATTTAATGTTGTTAAGGCTTTTGCTAGCTGGATATTAGGGGGATATGTTCCTCCATTATCTTTATTTAATTGAGCCTTCAGAGTTTGATGGGCTCTCTCGACAATGCCTTGTCCCTGTGGATTGTAGGAATGCCTGTGGTATGAGTAATATTCCAGAGGGAACAAAAATCTTTAAATTGTTTGCTGGTAGACATCGACGAGTTGTCTGTTTTCAAACAAAGTGGGAACCCCATAACGGCAAAACAAGAGAGCATATGGCTTACAAGATTTTTAGCGCTTTCTCCTATCTGAGCTGTAGTCCACATAAATTTAGAAAAGGTATCAATTGAGACAAACACACATTTTTGTTTGCCAAAGTTTGGTATGTGGGTGACATTGATTTGCCAAATAGCATTAGCTTTTAAACCTCGGGGGTTAACCCCAAGGGTCTGGATAGCAGGTGTCTTTATGAGACTTGCACAAGAAAAGCATGTAGTGAGAATATGTTTTAACTGTGGTAAAGGAACATCAGGAATTCAAGCTCGAAGGCCTTTAAGATTAACATGGGTTAGAGAATGAAAATTAGCAGGATCAGAGACAGATACTGGGAAAGTTCCTGTGGAGGCAAGGCGGTCAACTGCAGCATTCCCTTCGGAAAGGGAACCAGGAAGAGGGCTGTGGGAACAAAGGTGTTGAATATACAGCGATTGGGTTCGAGAACAGAGCATAGAGGCGATTTGAATCAAGAGAGGGGAAAGTGGGTTGTCATCAATTTTCACATAAGAACGAGCAAGCCATGGAAGTAAGTTAACAGTATACACACTGTCAGAAAAAAGGTTGAATAATTCTGGTACAGCTTTTAATGCAAGGAAAACAGCATAAAGTTCTTTGTACTGAGGGGAATTCTCAGGAAGCACAGTAAAGAGAGGTTTAGGAGATTGTTTGTCTGGGTAATATATAAGGGCAGCAGCTCCCCTTTTTCTGCAATCAGTAAAGACTGTAGGAGCAGAGGGAATGGGATCCCGAGAAAAAAGTTTAGGTGCTAATAGAGGCAAAAGACGTAAAGAAGCTATCAATTTATTAGAAGGAAAATGGTTATCTATTTGTCCTGAAAACCCCACGAAGCTTATGGCAAAGTGGGAATGATGGTGTATAAGCCACTCTGTATCTGTGAGAGAAAAGGGCAGGATAATTAAATCCGGTTCTTTCCCTAAGACCTGCAGAGACCTATTTCTCCCTGGGCGAACCATGAATGCTAACACGTCTATCTCAGTGAGGAGTCTTGGAGCTCCTTCTACTGGCATGTGAAGCCACTCGAGAACCCCATGGTCTTGCCACAATGCCCCTACTACTGTGGGAGTGGAGTTAAAGATTAGAAGGTTTACCGGAGAGGAGGGGGAGAATCGAACAAGGTGCATGTCCTAGAGGGCCTGGTTAACATTTTCCAGTGCCGAGGAGGCCTCAGGAGTCAACTTACATTTTGAGGAGGGCTGTTTGTTCCCTTTCAACAGGGCAAACAGTGGTTGGAGGCAGCTTGTAGGCAGGTAGAGATACTGCCTAAGCCAATTTAAATTTCCTAGAAAACTTTGTAAAGAAGCAAGAGTGAGGTTAGAAGGAAAGGTGACATTAGGTTTTAAGGGACAAATTTGCACTAGAGAAATCTCTGAACCTAGGAAAGGTATTGGAGGAATTAGCTGTATCTTCTCAGAAGCTACATTAAGGCCACTTTTCTTTAATGCAGGAATGAGAAAATCACATAAGGCATAGAGATCTGTATCTGATTTTCCCCATATTAAAATATCATCTGTATAATGAAAAACATTAAGGCCCTTATGAATATATGGGAAAAGGGCAGATTTAATGGCCTCCTGACAAATTGTAGGACTATTGGCCATAACCTGGGGTAGCACCACCCATTCAAATCTATCAGGAATATTGCCAATCTTTACTGTCATAGAAGGGTGACCTCGTTCTAAAACAGGAGTGGTCCACAAAATCTCAGGCCCCAAATTTGTACTATTCAGGGGCGTGCCATCTTTGTGAAAATTTGACCAACAATCTCTCTTCCAGTGAAACCCTTTATGACATCTTGGACAGACCATACGTGGCTTCTGGCTCCCTGACTGAAGGCGGGGTTGTCCTGCTTAGAGGCAGGGTTGCCCTGACTGGAGGCGGGATTGCCCTGACTGGAGGCATGGTAGCTCTAACTGGAGGCGGGGTTGCTCTGACTGGAAGCGTGGTCGAAGCTTATCATGACATTGGTTACACCAATGCCCTTGGCGACTGCACTGAAAGCAGGCCCCGT
The DNA here is from genome assembly GCF_950295315.1 of Erinaceus europaeus. Lineage (NCBI taxonomy): Eukaryota > Metazoa > Chordata > Mammalia > Eulipotyphla > Erinaceidae > Erinaceus > Erinaceus europaeus. The sequence continues at coordinate 94,255,795 of NC_080171.1, read as the reverse complement.
TTTGACTACGTGGGGTAACTGCATAAACCTGTGTCACAGCGGGTGCCCCATAATTGCCTGATGTAAGTTCTTGTGTCGCTAAAATCCAATTATCTGGGTGTAGGTGTTTAAGATTAAGTCATGCCTGACGGAATTGTGGTGTCATGCCATCCCAGACAATAGAGCGCAGGAGTAGAGAGCGGACGTCAGGATTATAAACCTTTCTCTCTAAGCTTGTCCTCACCCTTTTGATGAAGCTCGCTAATGATTCATCAGTGCCTTGGCGAAGAGAGTTAATGGAAACTGATGAATCTACATTGGGTGGGGTCACCCTTTCACATGCTTGTGTTGCGCAGATGCATACCTGTTCAAAATAACCAGTTGGAAACCTGGCTTCTGCCTTCTGAGTTCCAGATTCAAATGCTCCTGCTCCAAACAGAGCATCAAAATCCCATTCTACCTGTTTGTTACTATTTTCCTGAGATTGTCTAGAGCATTCATTGCAGAAGCATGCTTTCCACTGAAGGTAGAGGGGGTCTGGGAGTGCAGCACAAGCCAGGTCTTTCCAGTCCTGGGGGGTGTTAAGGTGCTGGTAAAAACTCCTTAAAATGGACTTAGTCCATGGCGCATGAATCCCATCATCCCTGACCACTTGTCTGAGTTCTCTGAGCTCTTTAGAGGAGTATGGGTGCCACGCCTGAGGGTTTTGTCTATTGGGGGCCACGTTTACTGGGAAGGTGTGGATTTGGTTCGATGACACTGGGGAGAGAGCTATGGAAGTGGAAGGTGCCGTGGAAACTGCTGTAGTGGCCTCAGGGGAAACTGAACACGTATCTACAGGGACGGAGCTCTCGGGGTGGACTGCAAATGGTTTAAGGTCCTTAAATGCTGAAAAAATATCCTTTAACTCTTGTATCTTAGCCACAAGATCTCTTAATGATGACGTATCAGCAGGGGGAGGATTTAGAGAAGCAGGGACCGGGACCGCGGGGTCAACAGAAGGTGGGTTTAGAGAAACGGAAACCGGAACTAGACCGACAGGAGGCAGGCTTAGAGGAGCGGAAACTGGAACTGGACTAACAGGATCAGCTGGGGGCAGGGTCAAAGGAGGAGCCTCCAAACACGTGTGCGTGTCGGTGGGAACGGAAGCTTTGGGTCTAGCTGCTGATCGCTTAGGGTGTCTAAGTCTTAAGCACATATGCTTTAACTCTTGTATCTCAGCCTCAAGGTCGCGTGTCCTCAAGGCAGACCACGTTGTACACATCTTGTAAGTCGCGATTATAGCTATGAGAACCCATGGTGTAGCGAAAATTAAAGCATCCCTGAGAGCATGAATCTGTCCCAGGAGAGAAGGAGATAATGTCTGGGACACCTCCTCATAAGACAAAAAAATTCCCATGGTGGAGGGAAACGCGGGGCCACAGAGGTGGGCGGATGCCACTTACCTGTGTCTGGGAGGCTTTTGGGGACCTCAGGCCAGGCCACCCAGTGGGGTGTGGGTGCAGAACATGATGGGCACCAGATGTTGTTGTTGTGGTCAGGTGTCAGGCAGCACCGCGGAGAAGAGAGAGAGAGGAGGTCTGGAGCAAGTGGGATACACGAATCTTTATTATAGGATGGGGGGGGTGGCTCAGGCCATGTGGAGTCAGCCCACAATGGCCGTCCCCACTACCTCACCATGCAGAGAGAGAGCGCGCGACCGAAGGAGCCCAGAGAGAGAGAGAGAGCGGGAGCTGAGAGCCCAGAGAGAGAGAGAGAGAGAGAGAGTGGGAGCTGAGAGCCCAGAGAGAACGAGGGGGGGTGAGGGAGCTTTTATTGGGCGACAACCAGGGGTGACGTGTGGGGGCAGGATTGGTTGAAGAGGGCACTGCTAGGATAACGCGGGGCGTGGTAAAACCTGGGGGCAGAGACTTTATCAGAATAATTCCTCAGCATCACTACATAAATACTAGATTCTTCAGTATATCATTTTAATCATCTTATTGAGGGCTTACTGATTTACAATGCCATTGCTGACATATGGGTAGAATTTGTCATCATCTCATGACAGATGTCTGCAAAACACTCTCAGCCCCAACTTAAATACACTTCCAGGATGCCAATATCCTCTACAATCCCTCCTTTCCCCTCTTCTGCAGAGTCCTCTGCTCTTCTATAACACTCTATATCCACTCCAAGTTTCACTTGGACTATTCCTCATTACATCTTATAACTATATCTTTCTTTGGAGAAATGTCTTTTCAAATCCCTTGTTAGTTCTTTAATTGGCTTGTTTACCTGTTGAGTTTTACACTACCTTATATATATTGGTCATTAAGTCTTTATATGAAACATATGCTTTATAAATGTTTTCTTCTATTTTCCTTGTTTTGCAATTTGTTGGCTGTTTCCTATGGCATAAACATCAAGACACTGTAAGAAATTTTAGGAAAAATGAAGAAGAACAGTGGTAGTTGGAGTAGAAGACATGATTTTCCTGGTTCCTTAGAGGACTGTCTTTCATAATTGAAAATAATTAGTTGTTTTCAACTTAATTTTCTAACTGAACACTGGGGATTTGATGAAAAGGTACAAGACAAAAAAAATGAAAAAAGGTTCAATACAACTTCATCAGTTGGGAGAGCCTGGCAGTACCTGGGAATGCACTCATATTGAAGAAGAGTTGAAAGTTTGCCAAAGGTAAGTAAGTGTTAGCCAACTGCAGCAGTGATTGAGATAGTCATAGAAGAAAATTCACAGTTATAAAGCAGACAAAGAGAATAAGTGCATAGCAGTTCTCCCTGTTGTGTGCCTTGAATTGGGACTGCCAAATGAGTCATGATCTCATAAAAATAATATGCCCACAAGTTGGTAACTAAGAATAGGATATGATTAAAAATAAGAAAGAGGCTAAATCTATGCGACACTAGATTCAATGTTCTGGGCCTTTTTTTTTTCCTAGTTAAGTAATAATTCATCTGGGGTTTGGGAAGATATTTTGATCACAATGAGGGCAACAAAAGGGTTGTAAGATAATATCAATATTCAATGTCCAAATTCCAAAATAAAAAATCAAGGAAAAAACTTACAAATTAAAAGTATAGGTGATCCCAAAATAACTACCCAAGCAAGCAATACAAAATAACCAATACCCAATACAAAATACCCAATACAAAATACCCAAGCAATACAAAATACCCAAATAGGCAAAGATTTTTCCCCCAGGTTCTAACTTGTACCTGAGTTGTATTATGATAAAGCTGAATCAGAATATGATTATCAGACAGAATTCTAGATGAGAGAGGAGGTTGTTCTCTCTATGCCCATTTCATCCTCTGATATTACTATCCTTTCTGTAGTCTATTTCCCAGATTCTCTATGTGTCTCTGAAATTAAAGGGAGCTAGAAAAATGAATTTATTGTCTGTTGTAGAAATAGTTCCCATTTCTTATAATTTGTATTAGTCATTTAATAATGATGAAAAATACTGTAAGATAACAAGGGTACAATACCACACAGTACCCACCACCAGGGTTTTATATTCCATCTCCTCAATTAGAAGCTTCTGAGTTCTTTACCCCTCTCTGTGAGTGTGGAACAATATTCTTTATTCGGTGCAGAAGTTGGAAGGAAGGTCTGGCTTCTGTAATTGCTGAGCATGGACATTGACATGTTGATCCATACCCCCAGCCTGTTTCTATCTTTTCCTAGTGGGGTAGGTCTCTGGAGAGGTGAGGTTTCAGGACACACTGGTGAGGTCATCTGCCCAGGGAGGTCAAGACGGTGTCAAGGTAGCATCTGCAACTTGGTGGCTGAAACATGGTAAGATGTGAAGCAAATTGTTCAATAAACAGGAACCTAAAGGTAGGAATAAATCAAATGAAACTAGAGGTATTCATATGAAAAGAAGCTAAGAAGTCTATTTTAGATTTATTACGTGTGGCCCATGACTTGAGTAATGTTTGCCTGAGGTCAGTAAGAAACATGCAGGAGAATTAAAAGTATTATCTTGGAAGATGGTGTTAGAGTTCAGACTATGACTAGAGAGCTGGATTAATGCAGAAAATAGCTCCAAAAATGAGGAAGTTATATAAATATCATTAATTGTTTACCCCATTGATCTGAAGTAAGGCCCATGTCTCATCATATTTAGCACAGAAGCCTTTGTAACCTCTGACTCCCTGTCAATCTAAACTTGCAGTCTATGATCACAACCAGGAACATTCTGATGCACTCATTCAGGATCAGTCTTCCTCAAGTGGCAGAGTATGTTGACCAAATGTCCCTTCAGAGAGTGGGGCTGTCCCTACTATTGCTGCTCTACAGTGAGGGCAAGCTCCTGGAAAGGCCCACAAAAGGACTGATGATGATTTCTTGATGGAACTTACCAGTGATGGTGGAGGGAAGTATCTATTAGAGGTGTAGGCCTATCATTTCAATATGCGAATCCAAAGATTGCCTGACTAATGCCCCAGATGATGGGATGGCCTGGCAGTGACCAAAAAGGTCATTAAAGTCTGCCAGTCTCATGCCCTTATATAGCTTTTGTCGTTCTTACTTTATCTGACAAGGTTAGACAAGGTTGAATTTATTGAGAGAAGTGAAGTAGGAGATAGGAGAGGTGGGTGTGTAGGCCTAAGTAGTGAATATTTGATTAGGTACTTGATGTCTTCTTTAGTTTTTTCTACTTGCTTGCTGAACTTATTGAGTCTATGTCTAGCCACAGCAGATTAGTGAGAACTTTTACTTTGAGGTATATATTTTCTCCTAACTGAATGGATACATGTGCACATGTACCCTGCCCCTTCGGCCCTGGACTATATCTAGAGTCTGTAACGTTGTTAGGGAATGAACCATATGAAATGGAGGTAGGAAGTCCCATGTGTTAGGTAATAAATCTCACCAGATTACTGGAGTTTGAGGGTTGGTAACCGGCTTGGCATCTCTGGATACAGTGTGAAGAAAAACATGGTATGGTGGCCCTGGTTACATGGATTTGATTGAAGGCAGCAGAGACAGTATCATAGGGGAGGAAATCAAAAGGAGAAGCATGAAGAAATACAAACAAAGTCTCATAGTTTCTGGGACTGGAAGAAATGTAAATTTTAAAGAGAATGAGGAAGTTTCCTTGCTGTCTTAGAATTTAAGAAAGCAACAGAGACTTACTGATATACACAAGTTATTTGGCATTGGTTTACTTTGAAAATATCATGGTTAGGTTTAGTGTACCAGAAGAGATGTTACCGTGATTTATGTCCTGTAATGCTATTTACAAATAACTATTAGATGATGACAAGACCGGTTGCTTCTGGGATACCTGGTCTAAGCTTATAAGTGATATAGTATTTCAAAAAATTATTATTAGAAATGCTTTAACAATGTAAGGTCAGTGTCCAAATACATTTGGTGTATAAATCTGAAACATTAAGTTCTTAGACTAAAGAAATATCTACTCAGAGCTGAAATCTATGAATTTAAAGAACTCAAGGCAATCAACTTCCCCCTAACATTGAATAACTAGTGACTTATAAGACTATAAATCAGAGTATAGATTAACACCATTCCCACCATCAAAGATCTGTGCCCCATGTACAAACTATTGTATTTTACTGTTGACTATAAACTTTTAATCCCTCAATGAGGATTTAAAAAAAAAAGGTGTGTCACTACCCCTACCCCCATATAGTGGAGCTGAAAATCTACCCTCCCTCAATCCTGAAACATGTACTTTGGTGCAATACTTCATACCCAGTCCAAATTCTGCTTTGAGTTTCCTTTCTGTTTTCCTTTCTCAACATCTAGTTTATGAGCAGGATCATCTCACTCATCTTTCTATTTCTAGCTTATCTCACTTAACACAATTCCTTCTAGCTCTATCCAAGATGGGTCAAAGATGTTGTATTCTTTATTCTTTATAGCTGAGTAGTGTTCTATTGTGTATATATACCACAATTTTTCTCAGCCATTCATCTGTTGCTAGACATCTGGGTTATTTCTAGTTTTTGGCTATTATAAATTGTGTTGCTATAAACCTAGTTATACAATTTAGATGCACCTGCATATCAGATATCAGGCTCAGGAAAAAGAAACATCTAGTATAGTCTTAGGCCCTTTGGAATATAACTAAAATAGGCCTACTAACTATCTATGAAACAGAGATCCCCCACCCCAACTCTTCATATGAACTTTTCCAACCTTTAGGTTCAGGATTAGTCAACATTTTTTTTTTTTGATTCTATGTATTAACTCTTTTTTCAGCCACCAGGTTCCAGATGCTAACATGATGCCAATCAGACATCCCTGGGAAGATGACCCCACCAATGTGTCCTTGAGCCCTGCTTCCCCAGAGCCCTGCCCCTCCTGGGAAAGAGAGAGGCTGGGAGTATGGATCCACCTGCCAGTGCCCATTTTCAATGGGTAAGCATTAGAGAACCCATACCTTCCACCTTCTGCAGCCCATAATAATCCTGGGTCCATACTCCCAGAGGGATAAAGAATAGGAAAGTTATCTAGGCAGGGAATGGGATAGGGGCTTCTGGTGGTGGGAATTGTGTGGAGTTGTAGCTCTCTTAACCTATGGTTTTTGTCAGTGTTTTCTTTTCATTAAAAAAACAAACAACACAGGTATAAACAGATTTTTTTTTTTGGATGAGTGTGTTTGATTCCTTAGGTGTGGAATTACTGGGTCATAAGGAAAGTCCCTTTATACTGTTGTGAGAGTTCTCCAGACTGCTCTCCATGGGGCTTCGGCCAATTTGCATTCCCACCCACAGTGCAAGAGTGTTCTTTAGTCCCCACAGCCTCTCCAGAATTTGTTTTTACTCTCATTTCTGATGTATGACATTCTCACAGGGGTAAAGTGGTATCACATTATTCTCTTTATTTGCATTTCTCTGACAATCAGTGATTTGGAGCACTTTTTCCCATGGCTGTTGGCCTTTTGTGTCTCTTATGCAGTGATAGTCACACCCCTGTTTTTTTTTTTTTTGCTTCCAGTGTTATTGCTGTGTTTGGTGCCTGCACCAGGAGTCCTCTGAGAGGGCTGCAGTGATGGCAGGCAGCGGGTGTTGTGTGGCAGGTGTGTTATGTCAGTGCAGGTGGTGGGTGACTATGGTGGTTGGGTGCAGGGTTAAAGGTTCACTTTTGAGGCAATTTACCTCAGAGACAACAGGAGACAGCTGAATTAGTCTGGAAATTGCTTTTTTCCTCAGTTAATGATGAAATTCATTTAGTCATTTTGATGAGAGAGCTTCAAGTTTCCATGATCAGGTCATAATACCCCTTCTTGGAAATCCAAAAAAAAAATTATATGATGAATAATCTACACTAATGGAGGAAAGTAGCAGTATGATAAACATTCCATTTACTGTAAGTGGGAGAATAAGTCTTAAATGCTTGGGAAATGTGTGCTATGTATAATAAAAGTCTGTTTTATTTTTAAGGTAAGTCAACACCATGAGATGGAACAACCTAACAAGACCTTCTGAATTTATCCTAATGGGGCTGTCCTCTAGGGCAGAGGATCAGATGCCTCTCTTTGCCTTATTTCTAGCCATCTACCTGGTCATTCTGATGGGAAATCTAATCATTATCCTTGTCATCTATTCCGATAATCGCTTGCATACTCCCATGTACTTCTTTCTAAGCATCTTGTCTTTTGTTGATATTTGCTACACAACAGTTACTATTCCAAAGATGCTGACAAACTTCTTATCAGAAGCAAAGTCCATCCTTTATACTGAATGTCTGACACAGATGTATTTCTTCTTATCCTTTGGAAATGTGGATAGTTACCTCCTAGGCGCCATGGCCATTGATCGTTATGTGGCCATTTGCAACCCCTTTCATTACGTCATCAAAATGAGCTATAAATTCTGTGGCATCTTATTGGTAATCGCCTTCATCATCCCATTTCTTCATTCACTACTCCATGTCCTCTTAGTGAATCGACTCACCTTTTGTGCCTCCAATGTTATCAGTCACTTCTTCTGTGATCTAAACCCAGTGCTTAAGTTGTCCTGCTCATCTACATTTGTCAATGAGATAGTGATAAAGACAGAAGCTCTGTGTGTCATAATGACCCCCTGTACAGTTATCATAATCTCCTACTTGAGAATCTTCATCACTGTTCTGAAGATCCCTTCAGCAGCTGGGAAATATAAGGCCTTCTCTACCTGTGGTTCTCATCTCACTGTGGTTATTTTGTTTTATGGAAGTGCAAGTTATGTATATTTTCAGCCCCTATCTAGTTATACAGTCAAAGATCAGGTAGCAACACTTTTCTATACTATACTAATTCCAATGCTAAATCCATTTATCTACAGTCTGAGAAACAAAGACATGAAGCGGGGCTTGGGGAAGCTGCTTGTCAAAATAAAATCTCAATAATATGGGTTTCTGTTAAGCATTTGTTGAACTATGCAGCTTCTCTAATCCCTAATTTAAAATGCTTTTTATGAATAACTGAGAAATATTAATAAAGGCACATCATGGGTGATGGAAAAATATATAGGTCTTTTAAGGCTTTTCCTTAACATTGCTGACGTTGTACCCAGTAATACTTATGATCCATTAGTTAAGATGAGCTCTATCTGAATCTTTCTACATGGTTTTATCTTTACTCCAATGTATCTTACCTTTCCAGGTAGTCTTACTGTATTTCTTTCAAACTCAGCTGAAAATTCCTCTAATCACAGGCTGGCATATGGATTGACCTGCCACCACACATACCTAGTAGAGAAGCAATTCCAGAAGCCAGAATTCCCACCTTCTACACCCCAAAAATATATTTTTAGTAGTTTCTTGTGCTCAATCATTTTTTAAAAAACTTCTTTATTGGAGAATTAATGTTTCACATTCAACAGTAAATACGATAGTTTCTACATGCATAACATTTGCTAGTTTTCCATATAACAACAGAACCCCACTAGGTCCTTTATCATACTTTTTGCACCTGTATTCTCCCCACGCAAACCCCAGTCTTTTACTTTGGTGCAATACACAAATTTCAGGTCAGGTTTTGCTTGTGTTTTCCCTTCTAATCTTGTTTTTCAACTTCTGCTTATGAGTGAGATCATTCCATATTCATTCTTCTGTTTCTGACTTATTTGACTTGACATGAATTTTTCAAGGTCCAACCAAGATCGGCTGAAAATGGTAAAGTCACCATTTTTTTATAGCTGAGTGGTATTCCACTGTGTATACATACCACATCTCTTTCAACCACTCATCTGCTGTTGGACACCTGGGCTACTTCCAGGTTTTAGCTATTACAAATTTTGCTGCTAAGAACATATGTGTACACAGATCTTTTAGATGGGTGTATTGGATTCCTTAGGATATACCCCCCCCCCCGCAGGAGAGGAATTGCAGGATCATAGGGTAGGTCCATTTCTAGCCTTCTGAGAGTTCTCCAGACTGTTCTACACAGAGGTTGGACCAATTGACATTCCCACCAGCAGTGAAGGAGGGTTCCTTTGACCCCACAACCTCTCCAGCATTTGCTGCTGTTACCTTTTCTGATGTATGACATTCTCACAGGACTTAAGTGGTATTTCATTGTTGTCTTGATTTGCATTTCTCTGACAATCAAAGACTTGGAGTATTTTTTCATGTGTTTCTCAGCCTTTTGGATCTCTTCTGTGGTAAATATTCTCTCCATGTCCTCTCCCCATTTTTGGATGGGGTTATTTATTTTCTTGTTGTTGAGTTTGGGAAACTCTTTATTTATTCTGGTTATTAGCCTTTTGTCTGATGTATGTCATATAAAGATCTTCTAAAAAATAATTTTGATCCATAAACCCAGTGGGAAAGAAATGATAGGGGGAAGATGACCAGATGGTTGTGAACTCCAACTCCATCAGTAACCACAGAGATTCAACGTGGTAATAGGTATATATGTGACTTGGAAAAGGCAAAGATGGAACCTTAAGCAAAAAAAAAAGGATAAATATATATAAATATAGACAGACAGTCATAGAAATAATAGTTAACCCAGTTCTGCAACCTTTGGAGAACTGCTGTAGCTTCCAATAGAGGGATTGGGGATTTGGAACTTGGGTGGTGGGAGCAGTGTGGAGTTGTTATCTTTTAATTTTGTAAATCAACATCAAATCACTATTAAAAAAAGGAAAAAATCCTCTAAACTGTGTGAAGGGATATTTTCTCCAATGATTTAGTTTTTATAAATTATATATATTTATATAATTTTTATTTATTTATTATCCTGCCTTATGTTTTTGTTCATTAATCCTTTCCTAAATAAAAAAAATTTTTAAAAAAAATATTTTTTTATAACTTAACTAAAAGCAGCCATGTGGTCTGCTACAAAACTCTGCAAGTAGGTACCCACTTCTATCAAACCATTTCCATTAACCTAAGGAAAATTTTTTGAAGTTAGGAGTTTTATTGGGGAAAATATCCCTTCACATTTAATCTCAACCCAATAAATTATAAAATATGTCTGAGTGTTTTAGCAACAGAAGTGGGAATCCTGCAATGCTCTTGGTCATCATTTTATGCAATAGCTAGGGCAGGGGAAAAAGAGAGAAACTTACTCATATATGTTATAAAGAACATGTTCTGTAAATAGAATCAAAAGAACAGAGTTGAGAATTGAGGAATATTGCAAAAATTAATAAATTAAAGTTGATTGCCACCTAAATGCCCAACAACAAAGCACTAATCATCAGTATATCTGTGATGGAACAATTTGCAATCATAAAATAGAATTACGAAAATCAGTTAATTTCATACCATAACTGATAGTGCAGGTTTAAAAATATGCACGCTTTGCTTATCATTTTGTTTTAAAAGGTCACTAGATACTTCATACATGTATTTAAAAGATTTCAATGTTAAAAGTCTTCTTCCTCTCCCCTGGATTTCATCCCTGGGGTCTCAGGCTTGCCAAGCGATAACACTACCATAGCATTTTATCTCTCTGAATCTGCGGTCAAGTATTTCCCTTTTGCTAATGATATCTGATACATAATAGAACATTGTAAAGGCATGCTAGTAGACTGGCCTAAAGGAAGCATCACAAATTCTTGAATCCTATATTTATTACTTAAGCCTAAACACCCTCCTCCACTACCTCTTTTTACTTATTTTTTTATTTTTATTTAAGAAAGGATTAATTAACAAAACCATAAGGTAGGAGGGGTACAATTCCACACAATTCCCACCACCCAATCTCCATAACCCCCCCCCCCACCCTGATAGCTTTCCCTTTCTCTATCCCTCTGGGAGCATGGACCCAGGGTCATTAAGGGTTGAAGAAGGTAGAAGGTCTGGCTTCTGTAATTGCTTCCCCGCTGAACAAGGGCATTGACTGGTCAGTCCATAATCCCAGTCTGCCTCTCTCTTTCCCTAGTAGGGTGTGTCTCTGGGGAAGCTGAGCTCCAGGACACATTGGTGCGGTCTTCAATCCAGGGAAGCCTGGCCAGCATCCTGGAGGCATCTGGAACCTGGTGATTGAAAAGAGAGTTAACATACGAGGCCAAACAAATTATTGAGCAATCATGGGCCCAAAGCTTGGAATAGTGGAGAGGAAGTGTTAGGGAGGTACTCACTGCAAACTCTAGTGTACTTCTGCTTTCAGGTATATATTTTGTAGTAGTTTATGGATATGTGTGAACATAAGCTCTCTCTCACAGAAACTGGTGTATATCTAGGTTTTGGGACTTTGTTAGAAAGTGAACCACCTGAGATGAAATTAGAGTGTACTATAAAAGGAAAGGTCTCACCCGAGTAATGAAGCTGAAGGGTTGTCATTCCACACGTGAAGTCTCTGGACACAGTCTGAGGTGAAGCATGTTGAGGTGGCAATCGTTGAGGTGGTTAGGTTGTGATTGGCGGATGCAATATTATTTGGTATGGATTGGGAGAGGCATACGGGAAAGTGGGCTCTATCCAAGGGTTCCAGGACTGGGGGAAGTAGGGGCTCTATAGTGGAGATGTGAGGTTCCTGCTGTCTTAGGGTTCAAAAAGACAATCGATAGTTAATGTTATCATCACATTATTTGGTAATTGGGTTAACTTTGAAAAGTCCTTTTGCTATGGTTTGCTGTACAGTATCCAGTATCTTGTATATAGCTGTGCTATTGGATGCTTCTAATCTACTTGGTCTAGGCTTTTGAGAGAGTCCGCATATCAAATACACAGCCTATATATTAAAAAGATTCAGTTTGTGTTTTGAAAAACTTTGAGACATACAATTGATTTTCCCCCTCTCATATTAATTAACTACTGATTTATATGTCTACATTTCGCTAGGAGTGTACATAAACACCATTCCCACCACCAAAGGACTGTGACTCATCCCTCCCACTCACTCCCACCCCCCACTGGCCCAGGAAGCTGCATGTCTACCCCTCACTACAGGGTTTTTACTTTGGTGCCCTACTTACAATTTGATCAGGTCCTGCTTTTAGTTTCAGATCTTCTTACTCAACTTCTGTTGATGAGTGGGATCATCCCATACTCATCTTTATCTTTCTGACTTAGTTCACTTAACATAATTCCTTCTAGCTCTATCCAAGATGGGTCAGAGAAGGTGGGTTCATGTTATTGATAGCTGCATAGTATTCCATTGTGTATATATACCACAGCTTTCTCAGCCAATCATCTGTTGTTGGGCACCTGGGTTGCTTGCAGGTTTTAGCTATTATGAATTGTGCTGCTATGAACATAGGAGTACACACATCTTTTTGGTTGGGTGTTATGGAGTCCTTGGGGTATAACCCCAGGAGAGGAATTACTGGAAATATGGAAGGTCCATGTCTAGCCTTCTGAGATTTTTCCAGACTGCTCTCCACAGAGGCTGTACCAATTTACACTCCCACCGGAAATGTAAAAGGGTTCCTCTGTCCCCACAGTCTCTCCAGCATTTGTTGCTGCTGTCCTTTTTAATGTATGCCATTCTTACAGGAGTGAGGTGGTATCTTAATGTTGTCTTAATTTGCATTTCTCTGACAATCAGTGACCTAGAACAGTTTTTCATATGTTTGATAGCCTTTTGGATCTCCTCTGAGGTGAATGTTTTGTTCATTTCCCCTGCCCATTTTGGGATGGGGTCATTTGCTTTTTTGGTGCTAAGTTTGCTGAGCTCTTTATATATTTTGGTGATTAGTTTCTTGTCTGATGTCTGGCATGTGAAGATCTTCTCCCATTCTGTGAGGGGTCTCTCTGTTTGTTTAATAGTTTCTTTGGATGTGCAGAAGCTTTTTAATTTCATGTAGTCCCATTGGTTTCTTTCTGCTTTAGTCTTCTTTGCAATTGGGTTTGATTCATCAACGATGTCCTTTAGTTGTAGGTGGGAAACTGTTTTACCAATGTTTTCCTCTAAGTATTTCATTGTTTCTGTTCTGACATCTAGGTCTTTGATCCATTTGGAATTGATTTTTGTTTCTGGTGCGATAAAGTTGTTCAATTTCATTCTTCTGCATTTTACAACCCAGTTTTCCCAGCACCATTTATTGAAGAGAGCCTCCTACTTCCATTTAATCCTTTGGGCCCCCTTATCAAAGATTATGCCCATAGGTGTTGAGATTTATTTCTGGACTTTCAATTCTGTTCCTCTGGTCTGTGTGCCTATTTTTGTTCCAGTACCATGCTGTTTTGATTATGATGGCTTTATAATATAGTTTAAGGTCTGGGAGTGTGATGCCTCCATTTCTGTTTCTTTTCCTCAAGATGGTTTTGGCAAATCTAGGTGTTTCAGGTTCCAGATAAATGATTGTAGTGTTTGTTCTATTCTCTTAAAGAAGCTTGGTGGAACTTTGATGGGTATTGCCTTATATTTGTATATGGCTCTGGGGGGAATATTCATTTTGATGATATTTATTCTTCCAATCCATGAGCATGGGATATCTTTCCATTTCTTGGTATCAGTTTCTGTTTCCTTGAGTAGCGACTCATAGTTTTCAGCATACAAGTCTTTCACGTTTTTGGTCAACTTTATTCCTAGGTATTTGATTGATTTTGCAGAAACAGTAAATGGGAGTGATTTCTGGATGTCTTCTTCTTCAGATTTAGTGTTTGCATAAAGAAATGCCACTGATTTTTGTACATTGATTTTGTGGCCTGATACCTTGCTATATTGCCTAAGAACTTCCAGTAATTTTCTGCTGGATTCCTTAGGTCTTTCTATGTATACTATCATATCATCTGCAAATAGTGAGAGCTTGACTTTTTCCCTTCCAATCTGTATTACTTTGATTTCTTTCTCTTGCCTGATTGCTATGGCAAGAACTTCCAATACTATGTTGAAGAGTAACGGTGACAGTGGACAGCCCTGTCTAGTCCCCAATCTGAGGGGGAATGCTTTCAGCTTCGGTCCATTGAGTATGATGTTGGCTGTAGGTTTGCTATATATAGATTCCACTATCTTGAGGAATTTCCCATCTATTCCCATTTTTTGTAGAGGTTTGAGCATGAATGGGTGTTGTATTTTGTCAAAGGCTTTCTCTGCATCTATTGAGATAATCATGTGGTTTTTGGCTTTGCTTTTATTGATGTGGTGAATGACATTGATTGACTTATGGATGTTGAACCAGCCTTGCATTCTGGGATGAATCCCACTTGGTCGTGATGAACAATCTTTTTGATATGTTGCTGTATCCGCTTGGCCAAGATCTTGTTTAATATTTTGGCATCTATGTTCATCAGAGATATTGGTCTGTAGTTTTCCTTTTTTGTTCTGTCCCTATCAGCTTTTGGTATCAGGGTGATGTTGGCTTCATAGAAGGTGGAAGGGAGTATTCCTGTTTCTTCAATATTATGGAATAGCTTAAGAAGTATGGGTATTAGCTGTTTCCTGAAAGTTTTGTAGAATTCATTTGTGAAGCCATCTGGTCCAGGACTTTTGTTGTTGGGGAGATTCTTAATAAGGGTTTCAATTACTTTGTCTGTGATTGGTGCATTTAGATTTTGTAGTTCTTCTTGGTTCAGTTTTGGAAGGGCATATGTTTCTAGGAATTGTTCCATTTCTTCCAGATTCTCTATCTTGGTGGCATATAGTTCTTTATAGAAGTTTCGCAGGATTCTCTGGATTTCTGTGGTGTCAGTTGTGATATCTCCTCCATCGTTTACAATTCTATTAATTTGAGTCTTCTCTCTTTTTTGTTTGGTGAGTCTGGCTAGGGATTTGTCAATTTCGTTTAATCTTTCAAAGAACCAACATTAGGCTTCATTGATGTTTTGTATGGTTCTTTTATTTTCGATGTTGTTTATTGCTGCTCGAACTTTAGTGATTTCTGTCCTTCTGGTTGCTTTAGAGTTCCTTTGTTCCTCTTCCTCTAAGTCCTTGAGGTGTGCAGTAAGGTCGTTCATTTGAGCTTCTTCTTGGTGTTTAATATGTGATTGTATGGCTATATGTTTCCTTCTAAGTACTGCTTTAGCTGTGTCCGAAATGTTTTGATAGGTTGTGTCTTCATTTTCATTTGTTTCCAGGTACATTTGAATTTCCTGTTTGAGTGAGTCTCTGACCCAGTGGTTCTTAAGGAGTATGTTATTTAGTTTCCAAATTCTGTGTCTTTTAATAATTTTCTGTTTGTTGTTAAATGTTAGTTTTACTCCTCTATGGTCTGAGATGGTGATCTTGGGATGATTTCAATGCTCTTGAATTTATTGATGCTGTCTTTGTGGCCTAACATGTGGTCTATCCTTGAGTATGTGTTATGTGGATTTGAAAAGAAGGTGTATTCCAGTTTTTTGGGGTGGAGTAGTCTGAAAATGTCCAAGATGTCTAGTCTGTCGATCTCTTCATTCATTTCTCTTGTATCTTTATTGGTTCTCTGCTTTGTTGATCTGTCTAAGTGTGAGAATGGGGTATTGAAGTCTCCCACTATTATTGTATTACTATTGATGTATTTTTGAAATTCTTTCAGTAGGTGCTTAATGTATTTAGAACGTCCCTCATTGGGTGCATAGATTTTAATAATTGTTAATAATTGTTAAGTCTTCTTTGCTTATTGATCCTCTAATCATTATGTAACGTCCTTGCCTATATTTTATTACTTTATTTAATTTAAAATCTATCGTGTCTGAGATGAGAATGGCTGTTCCTGCCCTTTTTTGTGGTCCGTTAGCCTGTATGATAGTTTTCTATCCTTTCACTTTAAGTCTGTGTTTATCTTGTTGTGTCAGATGGGATTCTTGCAAGCAGCATATGGTTGGGTTATGTTTTCTGATCCATCCCCCCACCCTGTGCCTTTTGATGGGTGAATTTAAGCCATTGACACTCATTGATATTATGGATTAAATGTATTGTAGTGCCATTGTTCAAAAAAAATTTGTTTGTTGTGATATATTGCAAGTGTTATAGTGATGTTCTTGTTTATAAGAGGTCTTTTAGAACCTCTTTCAGGGCCGGCTTGGTGATGGTTGCCTCCTTTAACTGTTGTTTATCTAAGAAGGTTTTGATCCCTCCATCTTGTTTGAATGAAAGTCTAGCAGGATATATTATCCTTGGTTGAAACCCTTTTTCATTCAGGGCTCGATAGATATCTTGCCACTCCCTTCTGGCTTTTAGAGTTTGAGTGGAGAAGTCTGCAGATAATCTTATTAGTTTTCCCTTGTATGTGACTTTTTGTTTCTCTCTTGCAGCCTTTAGGATCCTTTCTTTATCCTTATTTCTTCTCATTGTGACTATGATGTGTCTTGGTGTCTTCAGGTCTGGGTTGATTCTGTTTGGTACTCTCTGGGCCTCTTGAATCTTGATGTCCTTTCTGTTATTCAGATCTGGGAAGTTTTCTTCTATTATTTCCTCTAGAATGTTTGCTTCCCCTTCCTCTCTTTCTTCCTCTGGCAGGCCAATTATACGAATGTTACTTCTTTTGAGATCATCCCATATGTCTCTGTTGTTATTTTCAGTGTCTCTCAATCTCTTTTTAAGCTCTTTCACCTCTTTCTTAGTTTTCTCTAACTCATCCTCTGTCTGACTAATTCTGTTTTCTGCTTCTGTCAGTCTGCTTTCCCTTGCCACAGCTTCTGTCTTCATTACAGCTATTTCAGCTTTCAGTTATCTAATTGCCTCAAGATAATCAGTATTTTCCTTGGAGGTCTCAACTGTTGTTTCCCTAATACTGCCATTCCTTTCCTCCAGTGTTGTTTTCATTTCTGTGATTAATAAGTTTATTATTGCTTGCATACTTTTCTTATCTTGTTACTTCTGGCTGATTTGTAGTTTCTTCTGGGATCTTGTCTTCATTCATTGGAGTAGCAGTTTTATTTGTTTTTGACCTACCCATTTTTTTGATTTATGTGTTTTTTTTATGCTCTGTTGTTCCTCAGTTGTTGTGTCTTGAGTACAAGTAACCCCGTACTAAATACCTTTATGACAACTGCACTCACCAACCTCAGGAATTACAATAGCAACTGAAGCAAGTATTGAAGTAGTTTAATCATTACCAGTTAGCTAAACAATTTCTCCAATCCGTGAAAAAATAGTAACCAAATCCCAATGAAGAAAGAGAAAAGAAAGAAAGGATAGCAAGAATAGACAGTTATGCAAATCTACTATCCACTGTAATCCATTCTAGGGGTAACAAGAGGGGAAAGGGAACTAGAGCAGAGATACACACATAGAGAGTCCACTCTGAGTCAGATTTCTTCCCCAAAATAATTCACAAATTCAGAAAGGCAAAGAAGGAAGAAGTGTATGACAAGATTTAAAAAAAAAGAGAGAGGGAGGGACAAGAGAGAGAAAAGGGAGAAGATAAGAAAAAGAGTTGTAATTAAAGAGCAGTGAAAGGAAATTCCCAAATGTGTATCAGTGAATTCAAAAAAGCACACTGTTTGTTGGTATGGGGGCTGGGGGCTGTGACTTTGGATGCTGTAGGATTAAGGAAGAAGGGATGACAAGAATGAGAAAAAGAAAAAAAAAGAAGAGAGAGAAAAAAAGAAAAAGATAAGAAAAAGAACAGTCTTAAAAGGGCAGTGAAAGGAAAGTTTTTTAAATGTATTTATTTTTAATTATTTAATTAGGTATGTGGGGTGAGGTGGGGGGGTTGGCTACTTAGAAAGAAAAAAGGCCAGAGGTTTCTGAAGGGTATAGACTTAGAATTTTTGATACTCCCTGGTGGGACAGGAATTTGGTAAAGAAAAGGACTGGTTATTGGGGGGGGGGGCCGGGAAGGAGGTGTGCTTGAAAATTAAAAGGAACAAAAAAAATTTGTTTTTCCTTTTTTTTTTCCCCCTTTTTTCCCTACTCTAATTCTTAACCCAAATTAAGTTATAGTCACCTCCTTGGTGTCGCTGCTAGGACCCTTTATTGGCTGGCCTGCTAAAGGCAGAAAATCCTACCGTTTCCAGGAGATGTGGTCAGAGCTCAGCCACTAGCAGCTTCTCAGTCTGCCATCTTCCGGGAAACCCCCCCCCCCCCGAAGCTTTTTTAAAGGATTTCTCAAAGATGAAAACTAGCTCCAAGTCCTTTGATCCAATGAGAGCTGTACTCAAGGATGTCCTCGGATCCGCCCTCAGGCTTGCGGTGGTCCCCGGAGACTCCCAAGAGGAAGCCCCCGAGCTACAGTGCTCCCTCCCGGTCCTCTGCCGGCCGCCCAGCAGCGCTCTGCAACCAGCGGAGGAGCCGCCTTCCCAGGCCGAGGACAATGCCCGGCACACCCGCCTTGCCTCCTGCAGCCTGGGAAGTCTGGAGCAGCCCGCCCGCTAGTCCGTGCCACCTCTACTCTAATTCTTGACCCAAATTAAGTTATAGTCACCTGCTTGGTGTCACTGCTAGGACCCCTTATTGACTGGCCTGCTAAAGGCAGAAAATCCTACCATTTCCAGAAGATGTGATCAGAGCTCAAGCTACTAGCAGCTTCTCAGTCCGCCATCTTCCGGCACCCCCCCACTACCTCTTATGTCACTTCCCTCAATCACTCTACCTGCTCAATGAACTATACAAAAGGAAGTAAGGAGCTGGGGAAATATCATAATGGTTATGCAAAAAGAATTTCATGCCTGAGACTCTGACCTCCCAGTATTAATCAGTAGTACTACCATAATCCAGAGTAGAGCAGATCTCTGGTGTCCTTTTTTCTTATTAAAATAAATAAATAAAATATGGGAAAAAGAATGTACAAAAAAAGGAAGTAACATATACTCTTTTTATGAGTAAAATAGTTGAAATAATTATTTTATTCTAACATATCATTGCTACCTAATGCCTTATTTTAACATCAAATAAACAACAATAAAAACAAAACAAAACAAAAACAACACCAAAAGTATGTAATAATTTGAGGCTACTCCCCCAGGACTTACATTTAGTGAGATTCAAGGGACTGATATTAAAAAATTTTAGTCCGCAAAAGCTCAATAAGGGCAAGAGACTAGCATACTTCATAACAATGATTCTTTAGTCACTATCAGGCCATTCCACCAGCTGGGGCCCTAATCGAGGAGTCCTGAGATTCTAAACAGACCTGATGGGCCTAGAACTCGAATAAATCCCACTCTCCATTGTTACCAGTACTTTCTATCAGGAACAACAAAATAGACCCCTTTGTGGGCCCCCATAGGACCTTGCCCTCAACTTGGATCAGCAATGTTAGAGAATGTTCCATCCTCCTTTTGGAGGATGGACAACATACTCTATGCTACACCTGAGGAAGATGGGTCAATACTGGGGCAGCATGGAATGTTCCTACTCATGTCCACAGAATGTGAGCTCAGATCTAGGGGGATATAGAGGTCACACAGGCTCCTAAGCTAATTAATGTTTCTTTTTTTTTAATTTAAGAAAGGATTAATTAACAAAACCATAGGGAAGGAGGGGTACAGCTCCACACAATTCCCACCACCTAATCTCCATAACCCACCCCCTCCCCTGATAGCTTTCCCATTCTCTATCCCTCTGGGAGCATGGACCCAGGGTCATTGAGGGTTGCAGAAGGTAGAAGGTCTGGCTTCTGTAATTGCTTCCCCGCTGAACATGGGCATTGACTGGTCAGTCCATACTCCCAGTCTGCCTCTCTCTTTCCCTAATAGGGTGTGTCTCTGGGGAAGCTGAGCTCCAGGACACTTTGGTGGGGTCTTCAATCCAGGGAAGCCTGGCCAGCATCCTGGTGGCATCTGGAACCTGGTGATTGAAAAGAGAGTTAACATACGAGGCCAAACAAATTGTTGAGCAATCATGGACCCAAAGCTTGGAATAGTGGAGAGGAAGTGTTAGGGAGGTACTCACTGCAAACTCTAGTGTACTTCTGCTTTCAGGTATATATTTTGTAGTAGTTTATGGATATGTGTGAACATAAGCTCTCTCTCACAGAAACTGGTGTATATCTAGGTTTTGGGACTTTGTTAGAAAGTGAACCACCTGAGATGAAATTAGAGTGTACTATAAAAGGAAAGGTCTCACCCGAGTAATGAAGCTGAAGGGTTGTCATTCCACACGTGAAGTCTCTGGACACAGTCTGAGGTGAAGCATGTTGAGGTGGCAATCGTTGCATTGGTTAGGTTGTGATTGGCGGATGCAATATTATTTGGTATGGATTGGGAGAGGCATATGGGAAAGTGGGCCCTATCCAAGGGTTCCAGGACTGGGGGAAGTAGGGGCTCTATAGTGGAGATGTGAGGTTCCTGCTGTCTTAGGGTTCAAAAAGACAATCAATAGTTAATGTTATCATCACATTATTTGGTTGGGTTAACTTTGAAAAGTCCTTTTGTTATGGTTTGCTGTACAGTATCCAGTATCTTGTATATAGCTGTGCTATTGGATGCTTCTAATCTACTTGGTCTAGGCTTTTGAATGTTTCCTTTTTATAAATAAAAAATTTTTAAAAATTTAGTCCACATTCAGATATGCCAACATCTTCATTTATTTACTCTGAATAGTTTGTTTGCTTGTCATGTAGTGATTTCTGACAAAAATCTGTCTATGCTTAGTTGCAACTTGTCTATACATGTGAATTTCTATTTGAGTATATGACAAATTTGGCAGCATATAACTAGATTGTTCACTACCTAGTTAAAATATCACTCTTAGAGCAAACTTAAAAAGGTATATTCTTTCATCCTTTTTAATCTCTCTGACCAAGCAACAACATTATTGTTACTCCTTCATAAATTTGAAAAGAAACACTATACAACTGGCCAAAAGTTACACTGGCAAAAACTTATATATCAAGTAAAGTACAAGTGTTGTCCTTATGACATCCTTTATTGGAATTATCAAACAAATAAAGCTAATTGAATCTAATTAAGATCCCACTAGAATCCTGGGTCTATTTCCTCCCTAACCTAAGTCCAGATCTCACAAACCTAGTACTGGTTTGGGTACAATGAATGACACTCAAAGATTTCACAACTGAAAGAAAGTCTAAGCTTGTTAGATAAAGAGGTAATTACAAAAGGTAGATGGGGGCAGGAGACTGGCTCACTTTATGATGGCCTTTTTGGACACTTTGAGGCCACCCCATTACCCAGGGTCCTAGACAAGGAATCCTTGGACTCCCCCACAGATAATATGAGCCTAGACTTCCCTCTGTCTACCATCACTGGTCACATCTGTTGGGAACATATTATGGTCCCTTTTATGCATTACTTCAGGACCGTACCCTCACTATGAACTAGCAGTGGTAGGGACTGCCTCACTCTGAAGGATGGTTAAGTCACCTGACGCTGCCACTCAAGGAGGATTGGTTCTGGAATGAGTGTAGCCAAGAATGTCCCCAGATGTGACTATGGACAGAGCTCAGTCCAATGGGGACTTGGAGGTTGTACAGGCTCCTTTGCTAAATATGAATGGATATAGGCCTGGGTTAGATCAATGCGGTAAATAGTTAATTGCATTTATATATCGTCTTCAATTTTGCAAGCAGCTCTCTGCCCTAATCCTTACTCCTAGTTCTACTGTCAACTCTGGTGCCATCTTCCCAGACAATATTTCTAGTCCACCCCCATGTTAGTTATGAAACTCATGCAAGAACTATAAAAGTCATGGATCCCTAGGAATTTGTTCCTAGGAAGTCTAAAATTCTTAGACTTGTTCACTTCTTTCCACCCTAGGATTCCTCTCTCTCTCTCTCCCTCTCCCTCTCTCTTTAATTTTATTTATTTATTATTAGTTAAAAACACAGAAATTGAGAAGGGAAGGAGATAGAGAGAACCTGCAGCTCTACTTCACTACTTATGAAGTTTTCCCCCTGCAGGTGGGAACCAGGGGCTTGAACAAGGATTTTTGCACACTGTAGTGTGTGCTTAACTAGGTGCAATACTGCCTGACCCCCACACCCTAAGAAATCTTTTCCTACTTTTTGGTTTCTGTTCATTAATCATTTTGTCCTGCTTAAGTATTTTGCCTACTATCAGCCACTAAGTTGCAGATACTATCGTGATTCCATCCTGACATCCCTGGGCAGACATCTTCAGCAGTATGTCCTAGAACCTCGTCTCCCCAGAGCCCTACCCCATTAGGGAAGGATGCAAACAGGCTGGGGGAATGGATATACCTGCCAATGCCGATGACCAGTGGAGAAATAATTACAGAATCCAGAACTCCCACCTTCTGTACCTCATAAAGAATTTTAATCTAGTTTCCAGTGGGGGAAAAAGGATAGGGGAAGATGACCAGAGGTTCTGAACTCCAATTCCATTAGTATCTGGAGAAAGAAGAGATAAAAAGGTGGGCATTTGGAAGTAGTAACTGGTGTAAGCGTGACTTATAAAGGAAGAGAAGGCTGGAGCTTAATAAAGGGCAAATATATAGTTATAGAATTAATGGTCAACCTATATCAGCAACCTTGGGAGAACTGCTGTAGCTTCCAATGGGGGAGATAGGGAACAGAATTCTGGTGGTGGGAACACGTGGAATTATATCCCTGTATATATATATAAGTATTTTGTAAATTAATTAATATTAATTAATTTATTAATTATTAATAAATTTTAAAAATGAAATAAATAATAACCCATGTGCTTATGAAGAAATATCATGCCTTCACCATATATGTTTAAATTTCAGAGTTAAGCCATTCTCTTCAATCCCTAAATCTGGTAGTGTATATGGTTAATATATTTCTTTTTTAAATTTTTGTTTATTTATTATATAGAGACAGAAATTGAGAGGAGAGGGAAGGGGTGATAGAGAAGAAAAGAGACAGAGAAAAGCCTGCAGCCCTGCTCCACCACTCCTGAAGCTCTCCCCCTCCAGGTGGGGACCAGAGGCTTGAAACTGAGTCCTTGTGCACTGTAGTGTATGCGCTTAACCTGGTGAGCCACCACCTGGCCCCGATGGTCAGTATATTTCTAAGGAAATTGTACCATCTTTAAAATGCTGTAAATAGTTCCCAGGTGTTGTGTAGGATGATCTAAATTTTAAGTTAGTTAAAATACTTGGGAATATTTTTACCATATAATTCTATTAGATTCCATTAATCTTGTCAATGTTTTAGATACTGTCTGGAGCAGAAGAGATTTGGATTCCATGCCTTATATAACTTACCATTCCATGTCTTATGAAGTTAAGTATATATGTAATTAACTGTTATACAGATTTAATCATGATAATTTCTCTATAAAGTTTAAAAGTGTATTTTATGCCACTTTCTGAACTGTGTAAGTGTGTTGTGTAAGAATACAGGTATACTCTGGAATGTCAGCTCTCACATGCTTTGATTTTCTGTTGCCAGTGATAATGTTTGTACCGATACAGATTCATATTGAGGTAATATGTACACTCTAAATGCTTAGCACTATGTTATGCACTACTGGCAAAGTGTAGAAATGAACAGCATATCTATAAATGGAACAGTCATATGTTCAAGTTAGAGTTAATTTAGGTGCCATAGTGCTAGAATATTGAAGGAAGGAAAATAATTCTGCCTAAAAATGATCAAGTGTAATTTTACCCATTAGGTGGCATTTTAGTTGTCTCTAATTCATCCTCGATCTTGCTAATTCTGTCTTCAGCCTCATTCATCCTATTCTCTCCTCTCTGTTGTTTTTGTAGCTCAGCTATTTTGTTACCCTGTTCTGATACTGTATTAGCTTATTCAGCTAGTTGTGCTCTTAGCTCAGCTATTTCAGCTTTCAACTCTCTAATTACCTCGAGATATTGTTTTATCTCAGAGTCTCATTTGTTGTTTCCCCATTTCTGATGATATTTCTTTCAAACTCTTTTACTCACTCCTGTGACTAATGAGGATGTTGTCCTCATTCTTATGTGCTTCTACCTTTGATGGGATTTTATCTTGGCTTTTGTCCTGGTTCACTCCTCCAGTGCTTCTTCTTGATTTAATCATTGTACATAGTATTTTATGAGGACCCTCTCTCAGTACTTTTAAGTCTACTGATTACTCTTGCCTGGATTGATTTGTGTCTATGTGAGTTAATTAAATAGTTCACAGTTGTGGAAATTAATAGTTGTTTCAATGTTATCTTAATCCTTAGTTGAAGCACAATGGCTGTTAAAATCTCTCTTGTTCTTTTTCTTCCCTGTAGGCTATGGTAGTCTGAGTATATGAGTTCCTTTCTGGTTTTATTTATGACTTCTTTCTCTAAATAAACCTTTATTAGACTCAAAGATATTAATCAATGTAGTATTCTTGAGCTTCTTACTTTAAGTGCTAATTATTTAATTCTCCAGTAGTTTCTCTCATCTGTTATATTTTCTATTTGTAATAGAATTTAATAGTTTTATTTTTAACCAAGATTAAAATGTACATATGTCCAAAGGCATTGCTACAGAAGAGATCAGGGTGACACGAGTTTGTGGATATGTTCAAGCCATACTTTATTTATACCAGTAAGAAAATTTTCTGTTCTATTTAGTTTTGTCTCTAGCCTGGGATAGCTAATTGCTTTTTTTAAAAAAATTAACATTCATTTATTTATTTTCCCTTTGTTGTCCATATTGTTTTTTATTGTTGTTGTAGTTATTATTGTTGTTATTGATGTCATCGTTGTTAGGACAGAGAGAAATGGAGAGAGGCGGGGAAGACAGAGAGAGGAAGAGAAAGACAGACACCTGCAGACCTGCTTCACCACTTATGAAGCGACCCCCCTGCAGGTGGGGAGCTGGGGGCTAGAACCGGGATCCTTAACAGGTCTTTGTCCTTTGTGCTACGTGCACATAACCTGCTGTGCTACCATCTGACTCCCTGATAATTGTCTTTTCATTGGGGATATAATCTATTTTTGGAACTTAATTTTTTATAATTATAACTTATTATTATTTAATGATGGTATGGAGGACTGAACCTGGCACTTGGGAGCTCCAGGCATGAGAGTCTGTTTGAATAACCATTGTGCTATCTCCCCCTACCCCCAAATTGGCATTATAATCTTCATGTCGGTTCCCGGAAGATGGCGGACTGAGAAGCTGCTAGTGGCTTGAGCTCTGACCACATCTCCTGGAAACGGTAGGATTTTCTGCCTTTAGTAGGCCAGTCAATAAGGGGTCCTAGCGGTGACACCAAGGAGGTGACTATAACTTAATTTGGGTTAAGAATTAGAGTAGGAAAAAAGGGGAAAAAATTTTTTTCCTTTAATTTTTTTTTTGAGATTTTTCTATAGAAATTTTATTTCTCAACCTGCAGACAAACATATGTCCAGAAATTTCTATGCTTAATATTAGCATGACAATAGGCTGCAGGCCACTGTTTATTTCTACTAATATTCTTTATACTATTTAAAACCCCAAATGCCGCAAATGAAAAATACAACAAAATCTGTGCTGAGGTGTCAGATTCTGGTTTAAGTACAGTAGAATGTTCCTGAATATTTACCAAGAATTATCTAACTAGTGGCCATTCTTTATGTCTCAGTAGCTCAAGTTTGTATTTCAATCAAATAGAAGAAACTGAAACCTATCACATTATTTAAAAACAAAAAAACCAAGCAAAGTATACCAAACTCTTCTCACTAATTTGGGTTTTGTCTTCTTCTAGTGAACAAATTCACTGCTTAGAGTCTCAGTGTTTTATTCTAAATCTCATTTTGGAATCTTAACCAAATCTAGTTTTCATAAACATAATACATTCCTTTTTCCTCCCCTTTCTTTCTCCTGTCACATCTCTTAAAATAAGTGCTCTGCCCTTCAAGAGAATTTAGAATAAACTGCAAAGGTTTCCCTCTTCAGAAACAGAACAGTCAAAAGCACACATTCGGTTAAGTGGCTTCATTTTCCTCAGATCAATGCTTATAACCTGAGGTTTATTTTCCCCATTAGCAGGGTGTGCTTGAGTTGATATAAAGAATAAAAACCAGCTTATGAAAAAATTTTAAAATGTCTCTTACTAAAAGATTATGTCTTTAGAAAGAGCAATTCCAAATAATCCAGTCTAGAAGTTTAAATAAAAGTAGATGACTTTAAAACAAACTAACTATATATATATATATATATATATATATATATATATATATATATATATCTGAAGTCACTGCCTTGGATAATTTATACACTGCATCCAATATTGTATGGAGGACATTCATTCTTAAGGCAGAAAAATTGAATTTAACATGTAATGTAATGACTTGGCTCTTACATCCAAGGGTCAAACTGGGAGTAGATGTAAGCAGGTTCCTTGCTAATGAGGACTTATCTGTGGTGACAATTCCATTCTTAGAGTATGTTATGGAGGAGATATACATTTGAGAGAACAGAAATGGTTGAACTTTTTGACACATAGTGATGATTTTTCAACAACAGGTCAATAAGATGAGGCTTTCTTTTATGAGGTGAAACTACTCCCATAACCAAACTAACAAAGCCTGACATACTCTTTCTGATATGGTACATAAAATGTTTCAAATATTGGAGGATTACCTTTTTGGAGTGCTGTTACTTTAGATTCTAGTTTTCATGGTCCAGTATAAAAGGTAGCCCGAACAGTTAAAGGCAGTTGAATGTCAACTCATACTGCTACTCAGAGGATTACTACCCCTTAGGATATTTCCTTGCCCATCAAAAAAACCCTGTGTGGGGAGGATATCAACATGTATTAAAATAAAAATGAACCCTCCTCCGAACATATGTGCAAAAACACTTGTCAGTTACTGGCAAAAAATGTCTTTAAGGAAACTCATCTTGATTACAGGATCAGAGGCCTTGAAGGCAGAGAGCCATAGGGGTGGTACCACCCAATTGGGGGGGGAGGGGCAGATAAGTGGTAAAGCAACCGTTCAAGGAGAGCCTTGGCAGATGTGCTACCCAGGATGAAAGCTGCTAGAGGAACTAGGCCCAGAGGTGGGCTGCCTCATGTACACCAAGGCCCCAAGCCCCCTGAATTCAGTACAGGCCTCTTCCCCTCTGCATCCTGATGCCAAAACCGGAAACCAAATCAAACTCAATTCAAACCTGGCTGACTCTCTAACAGGTGGTGGTGACTTTAACTGTGTGCCTACTTCTTAGTTCTGCCATAGCTCTGGCAATCATCAGCGTGTACAAAGATTACCTGCCTACTGTTTGAAGACATGAAGGTTTTCTTCTTTCATGGTGGCAGGAGTCCATGCAGAATCTGTAAACCGATACAAAATACTGTAGACATAACTTAACCATTTGTAGAAAACAGAAGGAAATCCAAATTTACAAGTGGGTAAAAAAAAACAGAGGGCAGCTTCATACAAAGTTCTCCCTCCTGTGCCAAGTGATTTTTTTCTGTTTGTTTTTTGCTTTTCTGATTACAAATATAATCCTGAGCTGAAAAACTGGGATTTGGGGAAGAGCCATCTTTGCACACAAAATATCCAAAGGATGTTTATTTATTTATTTATTTATTTATTTATTTAAACTTTTCTGTCGTGATAGTCAATTGCCGTGACAGTTCTGAGTCAATGACTTTGGAGACGTTTACAGTTTGGTGTGGTGGCCTGGCCGGGAGCCAGCAGCGGCACTGCCCATAGAGGCTGACACAGCTGCATCCTCGGCTTCCTCCAGTTCATCCTGCAGCTCCTGGTTGACACTGGACTGCAGGGCTGCCAGAGTGAGCCACTCCTTCCAGAGGCAACTCTGGAGAAAGGGTATGCAGGAACTGAAGTAGGCCAGGCGATTTATCCAGCTCGGAATGTCTTTCCCACAAAGAATCTCTGATAAAGCTGAAGAAAAATGATTGCAGTTTTTATGCATCAAATGATAGGCATTGCCTTTGTATTCTTTTCCCAGTTCTTCTACAATTTTTTCTATATCATCTTCTAGGAAGTCAGGACTCCCTAAAACAACAGCTTCTTTAAATTTAAATGTTTCTCCCAATTCAGAAGCATTTCCAGGGGAAATTTCAAATATTCCAGAAAGGGGTAAGGATGGCCACCATAAGCAAATTCTCCGCCATATACTTCAATTCCTGAATGAAAAACTCCAATTCCAATGGATGAGGTGTATTCGTTCATCCAGTACATGTCGTACACGTTGAGCACCACTAACTGATTAGCCCTCATCCTCCTCCCGGTGGCCACCGCCTCGTCCTGCTGCCGCTCTGTAACCGCGGGCTGAGGCCGCTGCCACCCCCACGGGCGCCTCTGCGGGCTAAGCACACAGGCCAGGCTCCACTGCTAGGAGTCTCTTTCTTTACCAAATTCCTGTCCCACCAGGGAGTATCATTCATTCTAAGTCTATACCCTTATGAAACCTCTGGCCTTTTTTCTTTCTAGGTAGCCAACCCCCCCTCACCCCGCATAGCTAATTAAATAATTTAAAATAAATAAATAAAAAAAACCCTTTCCTTTCATTGCTCTTTTATGACTGTTCTTTTTCTTATCTTTTTCTTTTTTCTCTCTTTCTTTCTTTTTTTCTTTTTCTCATTCTTGTCATCCTTTATTCCTTAATCCTACAGCTTCCAAAGCCACAGCCCCCAGCCCCCACACCACCAAACAGTGTGCTTTTTTGAATTCACTGATACACATTTGGGAATTATTTTGGGGAAGAATTCTGACTCAGTGTGGACTCTCACTGCGAGTGTCTCTGCTCAACTTCCCTTCTTCCTTTAGCCACCTCTAGAATATACAGTGGATAGTAGATTTGCATAACTGTCTATTTTAGCTATCCTTGTTTAGTCCTGAGTTTTTTTTTTTCTCATTCTTAACAATCAGCTGCCTCTGATCACAAGGTTTGAGGTAATCTGGGACAGGGTTTTTATTTATTTATTTATATATTTTTTACCCTGCTCTATTTTACTATTAATATTATATAAAGGCATATATCTTCCCCCCCCCTTTAGGTTGATCAGAATTAACTCTTAGCATATATTTCAGTGCTAGGGTAGTGGGCATCTTATGTATTGTGGGAGGAACTTGTCTCCTTAATCCTACCTCCTCCACAGACTCTCCCCTCCCTGCCCCTCCTAGCTAATCAAAAAAAATAAATTAAATTAAAAATAAAGTAATAAAAAAAACTTTCCTTTCACTGCTCTTTAATTATAGCTCTTTTTCTTATCTTTTCCCTTTTCTCTTTCTTGTCCCTTCTTTCTTTTTCTTTTTCTTTTTCTTTTTCTATCTTGTCATATACTTCTTCCTTCTTCTTTGCCTTTCTGAATTTGTGAATTATTTTGGGGAAGAAATCTGACTCAGAGTGGACTCTCTATGTGTGTATCTCTGCTCTAGTTCCCTTTCCCCTCTTGTTACCCCTAGAATATACAGTGGATAGTAGATTTGCATAACTGTCTATTCTTGCTATTCCTTCTTTCTTTTTCACTGGGATACTATTTGGTTACTATTTTTTCACGGACTGGAGAAATTGTTTGGCTAACTGGAAATGATTAAACTGCTTCAATACTTGCTTCAGTTGCTATTGTAATTCCTGAGGTTGGTGAGTGCAATTGTCATAAAGGTATTTAGTACAGTGTTGCTTGTACTCAAGACACAACAACTGAGGAACAACAGAGCAAATAAAAAAAAGAAACACATAAATAAAAAAATGGGTAGATCAAAAACAAATAAAACTGCTACTCCAATGAATGAAGACAAAAGCCCAGAAGAAACCACAAATCAGCCAGAAGTAACCATAGATAAGAAAAGTATGCAAGCAATAATAAACTTATTAATCACAGAAATGAAAACAACACTGGAGGAAAGGAATGGCAGTATTAGGGAAACAACAGTTGAGACCCCCAAGGAAAATACTGATTATCTTGAGGCAATTAGATAACTGAAAGCTGAAATAGCTATAATGAAGAAAGAAGCTGAGGCAAGGGAAAGCAGATTAACAGAAGCAGAAAACAGAATTAGTCAGACAGAGGATGAGTTAGAGAAAATGAAGAAAGAGGTGAAAGAGCTTAAAAAGAGATGGAGAGACACTGAAAACAACAACAGAGACATATGGGATGATCTCAAAAGAAGTAACATTCGTATAATTGGCCTGCCAGAGGAAGAAAGAGAGGAAGGGGAAGCAAACATTCTAGAGGAAATAATAGAAGAAAACTTCCCAGACCTGAATAACAGAAAGGACATCAAGATTCAAGAGGCCCGGAGAGTACCAAACAGAATCAACCCAGACCTGAAGACACCAAGACACATCATAGTCACAATGAGAAGAAATAAGGATAAAGAAAGGATCTTAAAGGCTGCAAGAGAGAAACAAAAAGTCACATACAAGGGAAAACTAATAAGATTATCTGCAGACTTCTCCACTCAAACTCTAAAAGCCAGAAGGGAGTGGCAAGATATCTATCGAGCCCTGAATGAAAAAGGGTTTCAACCAAGGATAATATATCCTGCTAGACTTTCATTCAAACTAGATGGAGGGATCACAACCTTCTTAGATAAACAACAGTTAGAGGAGGCAACCATCATCAAGCGGGCCCTGAAAGAGGTTCTAAAAGACCTCTTATATACAAGAACATCACTATAATACTTGCAATATATCAGAGCAAACAAAAAAAATTTTTTTGAACAATGGCACTACAATACATTAAATCCATAATATCAATAAAGGTCAATGGCTTAAACTCACCCATCAAAAGGCACAGGGTGGGGGGATGGATCAGAAAACATAACCCAACCATATGCTGCTTGCAAGAATCCCATCTGTCACAACAAGATAAACACAGACTTAAAGTGAAAGGATGGAAAACTATCATACAGGCTAACAGACCACAAAAAAGGGCAGGAACAGCCATTCTCATCTCAGACATGATAGATTTTAAATTAAATAAAGTAATAAAAGATAGGCAAGGACATTACATAATGATCAGACATTACATAATGACAGAGTGCAACTCAGGCATCAAAGTTCGACATCCTCGAGGAAACACTCACGAAAGACATGTCTCTGATATCTGATTACTGTAAAAAATGGCGTCTAATCCCTAGCACTGCAAAAACGGTATCATCTGTTTTCCATCTACACCATGCCTCGGCCTTGCGTGAGCTTAATGTGCAGCTTGGCGATACGAGAATCCGGCACAAAGCCCAGCCAGTCTATCTTGGTGTTACTCTCGATCGTACTCTGTCATTTCACAAACATATCATAAAAACTGCAGCAAAGGTGGGTGCGAGGAAAAACATCATTGCAAGACTGGCCAGCTCCTCATGGGGTGCGAGCTCTTCCATACTATGATCATCATCTCTGGCATTATGCTATTCCACTGCAGAATACTGTGCCCCAGTATGGTTCCGTAGCCCCCATGTCCACTTGGTCAATTCCAAATTATATTCCTCCATGAGGATAATTTCTGGAACCATCCGTTCCACCCCGGTTCCATGGCTGCCAGTTCTTAGCAACATCGCCCCGCCAGATATTCGTTGGGATGCAGCATCATCTAAGTTCATTTCCCACGTCTACGCTCGACCGGACCTGCCAATATATGCGGATATCTTCGCCCACCCTGTTCAACGCTTGACGTCTCGTCACCCAATCTGGTCCCCTACACCTACACTGAACTTCTCTGTTCCAGTCTCTTGGAAACAGAGTTGGCAGTCAGCTGAGGTAAAGAACAAACACCTCATCACAGACCTCTGCAAGTGTCAACCCGGCTTTGACCTAGCACGTTATGATTGGGCTCTCCTAAATCGCTACCGAACAGGCCATGGCCGGTGCACTGCTATGTTCCATTGCTGGGGAGCCAGAGACGACCCGAACTGTCTCTGTAGCTACAGACAGACTATGACCCACATAGTCAACGACTGCCACCTCTTCAGATTCAAAGGAGGTCTCGAAACTTTACATCAGGCTTAACCTGATGCTGTTGACTGGCTACGGAAGAAGGGCAAACGCTAGAAGAAGAAGAGGATCAGTCAGCCAAGAAGACTTAACAATTACTAACATCAATGCACCCAATGAGGGACCATCTAAATACATTAAGCACCTACTGAAAGAATTTCAAAAATACATCATTAGTAATACAATAATAGTGGGAGACTTCAATACCCCACTCTCACACTTAGACAGATCAACAAAGCAGAGAACCAATAAAGATACAAGAGAATTGAATGAAGAGATTGACAGACTAGATCTCTTGGACATTTTAGAGTTCTTCAGCCCAAAAAACTGGAATACACTTTCTTTTCAAATCCACATAACACATACGCAAGGATAGAGCACATGTTAGGCCATAAAGACAGCATCAATAAATTCAAGAGCATTGAAATCATCCCAAGTATCTTCTCCGACAACAGTGGAGTAAAACTAACATTTAACAACAAACAGATAATAATTATTAAAAGACACAGAATTTGGAAACTAAACAACATACTCCTTAAGAAACACTGGGAAAGAGACTCACTCAAGCAGGAAATTCAAATGTTCCTGGAAACAAATGAAAATGAAGACACAACCTATCAAAATATTTGGGACACAGCTAAAGCAGTACTGAGAGGGAAACTTATAGCCATACAATCACATATTAAACACCAAGAAGAAGCTCAAATGAATGACCTTACTGCACACCTCAGGGACTTAGAGGAAGAGGAACAAAGGAACCTTAAAGCAACAAGAAGGACAGAAATCACTAAAGTTCGAGCAGAAATAAACAACATCGAAAATAAAAGAACCAAACAAAACATCAATGAAGCCTAATGTTGGTTCTTTGAAAGATTAAACAAAATTGACAAACCCCTAGCCAGACTCACCAAACAAAAGAGAGAGAAGACTCAAATTAATAGAATTGTAAACGATGGAGGAGATACCACAACTGACACCACAGAAATCCAGAGAATCCTGCGAAACTTCTATAAAGAACTATACTCCACCAAGATAGAGAATCTGGAAGAAATGGAACAATTCCTAGAAGCATATGACTTTCCAAAACTGAACCAAGAAGAATTACAAAATCTAAATGTACCAATCACAGACAAAGTAATTGAAACCCTTATTAAGAATCTCCCCAACAACAAAAGTCCTGGACCAGATGGCTTCACAAACGAATTCTACAAAACTTTCAGGAAACAGTTAGTACCCATACTTCTTAAGCTATTCCATAAGATTGAAGAAACAGGAATACTCCCTTCCACCTCCTATGAAGCCAACATCACCCTGATACCAAAAGCTGATAGGGACAGAACAAAAAAGGAAAACTACAGACCAATATCTCTGATGAACATAGATGCCAAAATATTAAACAAGAACTTAGCCAACTGGATACAGCAACATATCAAAAAGATTGTTCATCATGACCAAGTGGGATTCATCCCAGGAATGCAAGGTTGGTTCAACATCCGTAAGTCAATCAATGTCATTCACCACATCAATAAAAGCAAAGCCAAAAACCACATGATTATCTCAATAGATGCAGAGAAAGTCTTTGACAAAATCCAACACCCATTCATGCTCAAAACAATACAAAAAATGAGAATAGATGGGAAATTCCTCAAGATATTGGAGTCTATATATAGCAAACCTACAGTCAACATCATACTCAATGGACCGAAGCTGAAAGCATTCCCCCTCAGATCAGGGACTAGACAGGGCTGTCCACTGTCACCATTACTCTTCAACATAGTATTGGAAGTTCTTGCCATAGCAACCAGGCAAGAGAAAGAAATCAAAGGAATACAAATTGGAAGGGAAGAAGTCAAGCTCTCACTATTTGCAGATGATATGATAGTATATATAGAAAGACCTAAAGAATTCAGCAGAAAATTACTGGAAGTTATTAGGCAATATAGAAAGGTATCAGGCTACAAAATCAATGTACAAAAATCAGTGGCATTTCTTTATGCAAACACTAAATCTGAAGAAGAAGACATCCAGAAATCACTCCCATTTACTGTTTCAGCAAAATCAATCAAATACCTAGGAATAAAGTTGACCAAAGAAGTGAAAGACTTGTATGCTGAAAACTATGAGTCGTTACTCAAGGAAATAGAAACTGATACCAAGAAATGGAAAGATATCCCATGCTCATGGATTGGAAGAATAAATATCATCAAAATGAATATTCTCCCCAGAGCCATATACAATTTAATGCAATACCCATCAAAGTTCCACCAAGCTTCTTTAAGAGAATAGAACCAACACTACAATCATTTATCTGGAACCTGAAAACACCTAGAATTGCCAAAACCATCTTAAGGAAAAGAAACAGAAATGGAGGCATCACACTCCCAGACCTTAAACTATATTATAAAGCCATCATCATCAAAACAGCATGGTACTGGAACAAAAATAGGCACACAGACCAGTGGGACAGAATTGAAAGCCCAGAAATAAATCCCCACACCTATGCACATCTAATCTTTGATAAGGGGTCCCTAAGTGTTAAATGGAAAAAGGAGGCTCTCTTCAATAAATGGTGCTGGGAAAACTGGGTTGTAAGATGCAAAAGAATGAAATTGAACCACTTTATCTCACCAGAAACAAAAATCAACTCCAGATGGATCAAAGACCTAGATGTCAGACCAGAAACAATCAAATACTTAGAGGAAAACATTGGTATAACACTTTCCCACCTCCACCTCAAGGACATCTTTGATGAATCAAACCCAATTGCAAGGAAGACTAAAGCAGAAAGAAACCAATGGGACTACATCAAATTGAAAAGCTTCTGCACATCCAAAGAAACTATTAAACAAACAAAGAGACCCCTCACAGAATGGGAGAAGATCTTCACAAGCCATACATAAGACAAGAAACTAATCACCAAAATATATAAAGAGCTCAGCAAACTTAGCACCAAAAAAGCAAATGACCCCATCTAAAAATGGGCAGAGGAGATCCAAAAGACTCAGAAACATATGAAAAACTGCTTTAGGTCACTGATTGTCAGAGAAATGCAAATTAAGACAACACTAAGATACCACCTCACTCCTGTAAGAATGGCATACATCAAAAAGGACAGCAGCAACAAATGATGGAGAGACTGTGGGGACAGAGGAACCCTTTTACATTTCTGGTGGGAATGTAAATTGGTACAGCCTCTGTGGAGAGCAGTCTGGAAAACTCTCAGAAGGCTAGACATGGACCTTCCATATTTCCAGTAATTCCTCTCCTGGGGTTATACCCCAAGTATTCCATAACACCGAACCAAAAAGAGGTGTGTACTCCTATGTTCATAGCAGCACAATTCATAATAGCTAAAACCTGCAAGCAACCCAGGTGCCCAACAACAGATGATTGGCTGAGAAAGCTGTGGTATATATACACAATGGAATACTATGCAGCTATCAAGAACAATGAACCCACCTTCTCTGACCCATCTTGGACAGAGCTAGAAGGAATTATGTTAAGTGAACTAAGTCAGAAAGATAAAGATGAGTATGGGATGATCCCACTCATCAACAGAAGTTGTGTAAGAAGATCTGAAAGGGAAACTAAAAGCAGGACCTGATCAAATTATAAGTAGGGCACCAAAGTAAAAACCCAGTGGTGAGGGGTAGACATGCAGCTTCCTGGGCCAGTGGGGGTTGGGAGTGAGTGTGAGGGATGAGTCACAGTCCTTTGGTGGTGGGAATGGTGTGTATGTACACTCCTAGCAAAATGTAGACATATAAATCAGTAGTTAATTAATATGAGAGGGGGAAAATCAATTGTATGTCTCAAAGTTTTTCAAAACACAAACTGAATCTCTTTAATATATAGGCTGTGTATTTGATATGCGGACTCTCTCAAAAGCCTAGACCAAGTAGATCAGAAGCACCCAATAGCACAGCTATTGACAAGATACTGGGTACTGTACAGCAAACCATAACAAAAGGACTTTTCAAAGTTAACCCAATTACCAAATAATGTGATGATAACATTAACTATCGATTGTCTTTTTGAACCCTAAGACAGCAGGAACCTCACATCTCCACTATAGAGCCCCTACTTCCCCCAGTCCTGGACCCCTTGGATAGCGCCCACTTTCCCGTATGCATCTCCCAATCCATATCAAATAATATTGCATCCGCCGATCACAACCTAAGGAACGCAACGATTGACACCTCAACATGCTTCACTTCAGACTGTGTCCAGAGACTTCACATGTGGAATGACAACCCTTCGGCTTCATTACTCGGGTGAAACCTTTCCTTTCACAGTATACTCTAATTTCATCTCAGGTGGTTCACTTTCTAACAACGTCCTAAAACCTAGATATACACCAGTTTCTGTGAGACAGAGCATATCTTCACACGTATCTATAAACTACTGCAAAATATATACCTGAAAGCAGAAGTACACTAGAGTTTGCAGTGAGTACCTCCCTAACACTTCCTCTCCACTATTCCAAGCTTTGGGTGCATGATTGCTCAACAATTTATTTGGCTTCGTATGTTAACTCTCTTTTCAGTCACCAGGTGCCAGATGCCATCAGGATGCTGGCCAGGCTTACCTGGACTGAAGACACCACCAATGTGTCCTGGAGCTCAGCTTCCCCAGAGACACACCCTACTAGGGAAAGAGAGGGGCAGACTGGGAGTATGGACCGACCAGTCAACGCCCATGTTCATGGGGAAGCAATTACAGAAGCCAGACCTTCTACCTTCTGCAACCCTCAATGACCCTGGGTCCATGCTCCCAGAGGGATGGAGAATGGGAAAGCTATCAGGGGAGGGTGTGGAATATGGAGATTGGGTGGTGGGAATTGTGTGGAGTTGTACCCCTCCTACCCTATGGTTTTGTTAATTAATCTTTTCTTAAATAAAAAATAATAAAAAAAATCTTTATGTCATGCTCCCATGGTCAGCATAATTGTGTCTTTGTAATTATTGCTGCAAAATTTAGCTCTGATGCACTCAGAGAAAAATTAATATTCAATTGTAATGCTAAATGAAATTTTATTTCAAATAAAATATACTAGTTGTTTTATAATTTTCCTTTTGCACAAAAGAAATAAAGGTTCAGAGGAGTTAATTACTTGGGGCCACTCTCGTAAATAAAGTTCGTAATTGAAATCTGTCTTTTCCAAATCTTCTCTCACAACTATATGGCATTTAGTTGCAGAAACATTTGGGATTTATCCTTAAACTAAATATAGTCTTGGAGAAAGAGGTTCTTCACTAGATGCAAAAGGAATGACTAGTTAGACTTGGTACAATCCTGGGTTCACTAAACTGAACTAAATAGAAATGAATTTCACAAAAACAGTTTGGTTGAGAAGGCACTAAACATTGGGATCTATACAAGGCTTCAGTCTCTCTGTGTGTGCTGTATTTTGCATTCCCTACCAACATGGAAAACTATGTTTTGACTGAACCTCATAATGTGGTCAGAAAGCTTCATGGACAACTCATCTAAGTTCTGTAAGGTTGATCATATATCCAAATCATAAAGAAGTTATTAATCTTTAAGTGGAGTAGTTGGTAGTGTTCTGGAATTATAAATATTTTTATATAAATCTACACAATTTCTTCTCCTGACCAACTATCATAACCACCTAAAACAAATATATTGATACATTCTTTCTCAATCACTGGATGGGAGGTAAGGAAAGGAAAAACTTTACAAATTCCCAGTTCAGTAACTTTCCATGACAAAGAGACCCTGTTACCAAAGTCTTTCAATAATCCAAAAGAATGCATAAATTCCCAATATCCCATTCCTCCCCTCAATCCCTGGGGGTTGAATTATGTTCCCTGGTTCTATGAATTTGATCATATTATTTTTACAAGTCTTTTTATTTATTTTACTTTAAAGGGATTTTATTCTTATTTTCAGAAAATATTTACTTTTATATGAGAAATTAGAGTACTGTTCACGTCTGTTATATGGTGGTGGTACCTCAGGAAAACAGACCTGTCTTCTAATACTGAACTCTCTTCCTAGGCCTAAAACTTGTTTAAATTTTTAAAGGTTTATTTATTTATTGAGATATGGAGATGATATAGATAAAGAGGCTAGAGTCCTACTCTATTCAGTCATATGCAGTACCAGTGATAGAATTCGGGTCTTATTCATGCAAGTTCTGATCTCTACCCACTCAGTCACTTGTCAGTGTTTACTCTATGTTCCATACATAAGTTGAAATCACATAGTTTTTGTCTTTCAGAATGGAAATTATTTCTCTTAGCATTATATACAAAATTTCTGTTATGCAAAATGTGACCAAGGTCTTAAGTTCTTAAGAGTAAATGCTTAGCATGGCAACTAGAGGTATCAATACTGTGTTGTTTACTCAGTATTATCTAGGAGGGTGAATCTAAAAATGTCTTTCAAACACACACACACACACACACACACACACACACACACACACACACGACAGACACACAGCAATTATATGAAAGTGATATACATTAGTTTGATTGTGGTAGTCATTTCAAAATGTATGTATCAAAGCATCAAGCTGTATACTTTAACTATATGCAATATTTATATGAAAATTACGTCTTACTAAAACTGCTTACACAAAAAAGCTAATAAATTTCCAGGAAAATAAAAGTTGACATATAAACTTTACTAGCTATATAATTTCTAAATCTATTGAAATGAGCAATAACCCATAATGTCAATTCAGAAATTATCATTAATATAAAAGCATTCCCAGGGGGAAAGAGAGTAACTAACAGTATTATTCAAACTATCTAATATCTACTGGACATTCATTCTATGCTGAGATGAAGAAAATGGATGCAGAATTTGGGAATATATGTCTGCTGGAAAGAAGAGCAAGTATCACTGAGATGAAACTGTGACTTTGTTAAAAAGTTTCTCAAGGGCCCCTTTCATGTCTCTGTTCCTTAGGCTATAAATGAAAGGGTTCAACAATGGAGTGACCACTGTGTACATCATAGAAGCAATTATGTCCTTGTTATGGGAAGTGCTGGATGAAGGGATGAAATACAGCCCAATAATTGTTCCATAATATAGAGAAACTACAGAAAGGTGGGAGCCACAGGTGGACAAGGCTTTGCAGATCCCCTTGGTAGATGGAACCTTCATGATGGCGGCCCCAATCCGGCCATATGAGACTAAGATACATATCAGTGGGAGTGTAATGACAACCACACCTACTGTGAAAATGACCAGTTCATTGAGAGATGTATC
Source organism: Erinaceus europaeus (assembly GCF_950295315.1). Taxonomy (NCBI): domain Eukaryota; kingdom Metazoa; phylum Chordata; class Mammalia; order Eulipotyphla; family Erinaceidae; genus Erinaceus; species Erinaceus europaeus. Next base: position 94,216,497 of record NC_080171.1, on the reverse strand, counting down.
TGAGCAGGAGAGCTTGAGCAGGGCCCCAAGGTCACAGAAGAAATGGGGGATGGTATTCTGTCTACAAAAAGACAGCTGTGCCAGAAGAAGGGTGTGGGAAAGGGCACTGGCACAGGAGAAGATCCAGGATACAGCTACTAGAAAGACACACAGTCCCTCCCTCATGATGGTGGTATAAAGAAGAGGGTGGCAAATGGCCACATATCGATCATAGGCCATTGAAGTGAGAAGGAAGCTGTCCAGGTCAGTAAAGAATATGAAAAAATACATCTGTGCTATGCACTCTGCATAAGTTATAGATTGATATTCACTCTGCATGTTCATCAGCATCTTAGGGACAGTGACCGATGAGAAGGAGATGTCAGTGAGGGCCAAGTGGCTGAGGAAGAAGTACATGGGGGTGTGGAGGCGAGAGTCCAGTCGGATGAGCAGGATGATGAGCAGGTTCCCCAGCACCGTGGTCAGGTACATGCCCAGGAACAGGGCAAAGAACATGGCCTGCTGCTCAGGTGGGATGGGGAGTCCCAGGAGGAGAAATTCAGACACGTTGCTCTGGTTCTCCTGGTTCATGATACTCTTCTCTCTACTGAAGATTACAGGAAAAAAGGTGAAAAAAGTAGAAATGGTCAAGTGTTGACTTATAACAAGCAGATAAAAATGAGGTACTTTGTATTGTTGTATGTACATTGGTATCTGTTTGCATTGCCACATCTCTGCAAAAGATCCTTTGAAGTCAATGTATGGAAAATGAAAGAATTTTCCAGTAGAGATGAGAGTTTGATGAAGAGACAAGCTAGCTCGAATGGAGTTTTTCCATTAACAAAGGGAGAGTCAGACCACACCTCATCATAATTGTAGCAATGCCTAGTCAGTAAAGAGAAAGTTTCATACTCTAATCAGAGGACTAGTAAACTAATGCCTTAATTCTACTTCAGGTGGCCCACTTCCTAATAAAGCCACAGAACCTAGGTGTAGACTATGGCCCATGAAATAGAGTACATGTGCACATATGTCCATAAATTAGGTGAAAATATAGACCTTAAAATAAAAGTGCACAATAGTTTGCAATGATTCAATAAGTGTAGCAAGCAAGTAGAAAGACCTAGAAAAGACATGATAAAGCACTTAATCAAATAGTCTCTATTTAGACCTAGATAACCCTCTTTAGCTACTTTTATTTAACTTACATCAATCACTCTAAGGCTACTCTTGTCAGATAAAATAAGGACTACAAAAGCTGGAAAAGGGCAAAAGATCTGCATACTTTCATGATGGCTTGCTTGGTCACTACCAGGCCACCCCATACTCTGGGACCATAGTTAGGGAATCCTGTGATTCCCACATAGATATGATGAACCTAGATCTCTAGCAAATCCTGATCTCTAGCATTGCTGGTCACCTCCAACAGGAACAGCATCGTGGACCCACTTGTGGATCTCTACAAGACCTTGCCTTCAATGTGGAACAACAATGGTAAGGACTGCCCCAATTTCCAAAGAGAGGCTATGTCAACATACTCTTCCACTTGAGGAAGATGGATCCTGCAATGAGCACAGACTAGAATGTTCCTAGTTATGACCACAGAATGCAAGCTCAGACCCATAGGGATGTAGAGGTTACACAGGCTCCTGTGCTGAATATGAGCCACAGATCAGATTGGTGGGGGTTTACAGTTAACAATATTTATATACTTTTCCCATATTTGGGAGCTACTCTTTTCCTTGATCCAGCTTTCTAGTCCTGTTTCCAACTCTGACACCATCTCCCCAGACAATACCTTTAGCTCACCTGCATATTAGCTGTGGGATTTGGGCAAAAATTAATATTCAGGGCACCTTGGAATAGACCTAAAATAGACCTACTACTTTTTCTAAAATGGAGACCTCAAATCTCAACTGCTAAACTCTTACCTTTAGGTTCCTGGTTATTAAACAATTTGTTCTGCTTTATATCTTAATGCTTTTCAGGCACCAAGTTTCAGATACTACCACAATGCCAACCTGACTTTCATGGGACTTCACTGATATGTCCTGGAACCCCACCTCTCCACAGCCCTGCCCAAATAGAGAAAGATAGAAACAGGCTGGGAGTATGGTTCAACCAAATGGGAGAAGCAGTTACAGAAGCTAGACCTTCTTTCTACCTTCTGTACCTCATAATGATCCTGGTATATCCTCCCAGAGGGGTAAAGGGTAGGAAAGCTTCCAATAGAGGGGATGAAATATAGAAGTCTGGTGGTGGAAATTGTGTGGAATTGTACCCCTCTTATCCTATGGTCTTGTTGATCATTAATAAACTAAAAAAACCAATATCTGACTGAGGTTTGAACTTTGAGTTGTAATATACTGAATTTTTGAAATGTTAATTTATTTTTATTTTGTTTCCAGGGTTATTGCCAGGGCTCAGTGCCTGCACTATGAATCCACTGCTCCTGGAGGCTATTTTTTCCCTTTTGTTGCCCTTGTTGCTGATTATTATTGTTGTTATTATTATTGATGTTGCTGGATTGGATAGAGAGAAATTAAAAGTGGAGGGGGAGACTGAGAGAGGGAGAGAAAGATGGACACCTGCAGACCTGCTTCACTAATTGTGAAGCGACCCCCTGTAGGTGGGAAGCCGGAGACTCGAACCAGGATCTTTACACCAGTCTGGCACTTCGTGCCATATTAACTCACTGTGCTACTGCATGGCCCCTGAAATCTTAATTTAAAATCCATTAATAAGTATATGAAAGAAGAGTTGATGCTATCTACTCAAGGGAAAGTTCATCAACAATAAATAGCTAAAGTTTCTCCTCCTCCTACATTTATTTATTTATTTATTTTCCAGCAGTGTTATTTTGGGGCTCTATACATGCACAATTACAATACTCCTGGGGTTTATTCTTTTCTTTATTCTTTTTTTTTAACAAAGAAAGTGAAAGATAGAGAAGGAGAGGAAGGTGAAGGATAGAGATAGCACAGCACTGCTCCACCATTTATAAGCTTCCCTGTACAGGTGCTTCTTTGTAATGATCAGGGACTCAAACCCAGATCTTCATGCATGATAAAGTGTAGGATATACCAGAACTATCTCCTATCTCCCATTTCCATTATTTATAAATGTCAAAGGGAATCCTTAAACAAATGGATATGTCGCATGATACAGCAATTCTACTACTAGATATATGCCCAAGAGATATAATAACATTGATTCAAAGGGATATTTGCACCCGCCCACGCTCATAGCAGTTTTATTCACAATAGCAAAAACCCAGAAACAATCAACATGCCCTTCGACAGATGACTGGATAAAGAAGTTGTCAGACATATACTCAATAGAGCATTATTCAGCAATAAAAAGAGACGATATTGTGTCCTTTGGGATAAAGTGGATGTGATTGAAGAAGATTATGCTTCGTGAATTAAGTAAGGAGGTGAAAGACAACTACAGAATGGTTTCACTCATGCAGAATATAGAGAATTGACTAAATGAATGTGAAAAAAACAAAATGTCAATCTATATCAAAGACTTTGGGAGAACTATAGTGATTATCTATGGGGGTGAGGATGGGAACACAGACCATTAGTGACGGGAGTGGTAAAAAAAAACTTTCAAATTAAAGATCAAAGGCTGGGGCTTGGTGGTGGCACACCTGGTTGAGCACATGTTACAATGTGCAAGGACTGGGGTTCGATCCCTGGTCCCCACCTGCAGGGGGAAAGCTTCACAAGTGATGAGGCAGTGCCGCAGGTGTCTCTCTGTCTCTCTTCCTCTACCTCTATCTCCCCTACCCTCTTGATTTCTGAATGTCTCTATCCAATAAATATAGTAAAAGTAATATAAAAAAGAGATCAAATGGAAAAGAATTATACCTGTTGATTAACTCAGTTTCTCAGAGTTCAGCCTGGCAATATTACTACTATCAAATGTAAAAATATAACTGATAGCTGTATATTTTATTAGTTCCTGTGTTATCAGCTGCATTATTGTATCTCCTGATTCAATGAATTATCAGCCCCATAAACTTTACAGTCCATAAAAAGGAAGAGTCATTGTCAAAAGAGGTCAAAGTGAGAGAGCACTGAGATGTCCCCAACCATTTCAAAATTCCCATTTGGTCTTCAGATAACTGCTTCAGTCCCAGATATAATGAAAGTTCCAGATATATTCAAGTTTCTGTGGTCATCAAGGTTTTATATTTTATAAAATCTACTGGTATCCTCCCCCCAATTCCCCAACCACTTTTTATTCATTAAGTTATCCTAACTTTAAATTGCCAAATCTTGCAAGATGACAAAATCTCAGTGTTTTCATAAAAAAATTCCTTTAAGCCAAAAGGCAATGCCAGATGCTACGATTTCATTATACCAGCTCTTTCATTTGGGAGTGGGGGGAGGTTGTGCCCAGGATTGAATCCAGGGTTCCATATAATCAAGACATATGCTTCACTACTGAGCTAGTCCATGGAACCAATAATTTTAATGACTCCAGAATCAATTCAGCCATGCCTTTTAAATTTTTTTGTGTGTAAGTTCTATGTGAAGACCATATGTAAATTCTCATGCCACCAAATCCAGCCCCTGCTTCCTGATAATTTATATTCTCTGACAACAAGGCTGTATGCTATAAAAGATAAAGTATGGGTTTTCGAATCAGATAAAACAGATTTAAATCACGTCTCTTCCATTTGCCATATCTTTTTCTTTGGTTAAATTCTTATATCACTGGGATCCTCACTTTTTCTGAATTATTTTTTAAAAATTATCTTTATTTATTGAATAGAGTCAATGAGAAATTGAGAGGGAAAGGGAAGATAGAGAGGGAGAGAGACAGGGAGTCAGGCAGTAGCGCTTACAGGTTGGAGCCACAGGCTCCCCACCTGCAGGGGATTTGCTTCACAGGCAGTGAAGCAGGTTTGCAGGTGTCTATCTTTCTCTTCCCCTCTCTGTCTTCCCCTCCTCTCTCCATTTCTCTCTGTCCTATCCAACAACGATGATATCAACAACAACAACAACAACAATAACTACAACAATAAAAAAGAACATAATTAGGGTGTCGGGTGGTAGCGCAGCGGGTTAAGCATATGTGCCTCAACGTGCAAGAACAGGCGTAAGGATCCCTGTTCGAGGCCCCGGCTCCCCACCTGCAGGGGAGTTGCTTCACATGGGGCCAAACAGGTCTGCAGGTGTCTTTCTCTCCCCCCTCTGTCTTCCCTTCCTCTCTCCATTTCTCTCTGTCCTATCCAGCAATGATGACATCAATAACAACAACAACAATAATAATATAAAAACAAGGGCAACAACAGGGAAAATAAAAAAAAAAGAACATAATTAGAAAAAAAAAAAGAAAAAAAGAGGGATAGAGACAGAGAGAAACTGCAGCCCTGCTTCACCACTCACAAAGCTTTCCCCTTGGAGGTGGGGACTGGGGAATTGAACCCAGGTCCTTGTGCACTGTAACATTTACGCTTAATCAGGTGTGTCACTGCCCTCCCCCTGATCCTTGTTTTTTTTCTAACAGTCAAATTCTAGTCCCTGAATCACAGTGACAACTAAAATAAGGCAATGTATGCACAAATATTTCCTAGAGATGTCCTATATTAGGTGGCGTTGCTTCCTTTACACATAAAATACAGGGGCTCAGTGGTGGCATACCTGGTTGAGTGCACATGTTACAATGTGCAAAGACCCAGGTTTGGCCCCTGGTCCCCCCTGCAGGGGGAAAGCTTTGCAAGTGGTGAAGCAGGGTTGTAGGCATCTCTTTTTCTCTCTCCCTCTCTATCACCCCTTCCCTCTCAATTTCTGCCTGTCTTTATCCAATAAATAAATAAAGATATTTAAAAAATCTTAAAAAAACTTAAAATACAAAAATGTTTAGTGAAGAAGGTCAGTATCTTTAGCGAGACCCAGAGAGGTATGATTGCAGATCTTTCCTAAGTCTAAGGTTTGAGGCTTTCAAAGACGGCATGAGACTAAACTATGCATTATAGATGGGAAATCATCAAGCTTATTCCACCAAGGATCTGTAATGTATGTCCTACATTAAGAAAAAGAGGAGCCAAAAGCAGTAGGTAAAATTGTCCTTTAAACAAACATACTTACAGGTAACATCAGTAACACTGATGAGAGAAATAGTACAGAAAGATGCGTAAGAGTATGTGCACTAGGTAAACACACATTCTAATACCTAAAACTTGAATTAGGAGAAAGAGCCCCCTGTCTCAATTTAGTGATATGTCCGCTAATTTATACAATTGACTAATCCTATTCCTCCTCTCCTCAAGGCTCAGGCTTAAAGATGTGAGAGTTATTGCTTACAGATGACTATTATACACACACACACACACACACACACACACACACACACACACACACACACACACACACACACACACACACACACACGTGTACACTCACACTCACACCACTCTACTACTCCTGATGAAGGATACAGACTTCAGCTCTGAGCTTTGTACTGAAGTTATCTAGCTCTCAGCTGTATAGACTGGCTTCTTGGTTTCTTTATCAAAAGTCCAGGGATCAGATTTGGCCTAAAACTTCTGTGGTCCTAAGTGTTTCATAGATGTCAAAGAGTAAAGTCCTGAGCCTGGAGTATACTTAAGTCAATTTACCAGCTTCAGAAATGGAGATGTGATGCCTTCAATCCACTTACCAGGGAGAGGACCCAAGGGAACAAGCCACCAAGCTCTTGGTAAGAAAGACATGCACCATACACAGCATGAAATGCTCAATTTTCTTCTTATTCCCTTCAGGGTAGTGCCCTGTGGCACTGGGTCCTTAAACTTTGATGTTCAACGAAATCACCTGGGGAGCTTGTTAACAATGCAAATCCCAAATCCACCTCCAGAGATACTCACTGATGAGAGTTTGGGCCACCTAATCTGAAGCAGATGATTCTCAGTAAAGACACTGAGGAACCAATGTCAAATAATGCAGAAATAAAAACACATGAAGAAGTCAAAGTTTTTCACCATTCCATTGCTTATTTCTTAGCTTTGTAAAATGTTCTGAATTTGTCTGTTTATAGGAATGGATTATTTTACACAAAATTGAGTATCTTTCTTTTTCTATAACATTATAAACACATTTATATTTCTACTATAAATTTATTATTTATTTATTTATTGGGGGATTAATGGTTTACATTTGACAGTAAATACAATAGTTTGTACATGCATAACATTTCTCAGTTTTCCACATAACAATATAACCCCCACTAGGTCCTATGTCATCCTTTTTCAGGACCTGTACTCCCTCCCCTCACCCACACCAGTCTTTTATTTTGGTCCAGTATACCAACTCCAGTTCAGGTTCTACTTGCATTTTCTCTTCTGATCTTGTTTTTCAACTTCTGTTTGTGAGTGAGATCATCCCATATTCATCCTTCTGTTTCTGACCTATTTCACTTAATATGATTTCTTCAAACTCCATCCAAGATGGGCTGAAAACGGTGAAATCACCATTTTTAATAGCTGAGCAGTATTCCATTGTGTATATATACCACAACTTCCTCAATAATATTGCATCCACAGATCGCAACCTAATCAACGCAACGAGTGCCACCCCAGCATGCTTCACTTCAGACTGTGACCAGAGACTTCAGGTGTGGAATGACAACCCTTCAGTTTCATCACTCAGGTGAAACCTTTCCTTTCATAGTATTCTCTAATTCCATTCCAGGTGTTCCACTCCCCCAAAAGTCCCTAAACCTAGATATAGTCCAGGTCCTAGGAGATAGAGCATAGGTTCACCCATGCCCATAAACTAGGGGAAAAATATATACCTGAAAGCAGAAGTACACAAGAACATGCAGGGAATACCCCCCAACATTTATCTGCACTATTCCAGTCTTTAGGTCCATGATTGTTCAACAATTTGTTTGGCTTTGTATGTTAGCTCTCTTTTCAGCCACCAGATTCCAGATGCCAGCAAGATGCTGACCAGACTTCCCTGGACAGACGCCCTTATCAATGTGTACTGGAGCTCTGCTTCCTCAGAGCCCCACTCTACTAGGGAAAGAGAGAGGCAGACTAGGAGTATGGATCGACCAGTCAACGTTCATGTTCAGCGGGGAAGCAATTACAGAAGCCAGACCTTGCACCCTCTGCAACCCACAACGACCCTGGATCCATACTCCCAGAGAAAGACAGAGAATAGGAAGGCTATCAGGGGATGGGATGGGATATGGAGATTGGGTTATGGGAATTGTGCGGAATTGTACCCCTCTTATTCTATGGTTTTGTTAATGTCTCCTTTCTTAAATAAAAAAATTGTGCAGAAGAGAGTTATGCCATTTTCCTCTAAGTATTTGATAGTTTCTCATCTAACAACCTTGATTCCTTGATTCACTTGGAATTTACTTTTGTGTTTGGTGAATATAGTGGTTCAGTTTCATTCTTGCATGTTTCAATCCATTTTTTCCCAACACCATTTGTTGAAGAGACTCTGATTTCCCCATTTAATAGTCTGGGCACTTTTGTCAAAGATTAGATGGCCATAGGTGTGGGGGCTCACTTCTGGGCTCTCAATTCTATTCCACTGGTCAGTGTGTCTATACATGTTCCAGTACCAAGCAGTTTTGATGACAATGACCCTATAATACAATTTGAGATCTGGGAGTGTGATGCCTCCAGTTCTGTTCTTTTTTCTTAAGATTGTTTTGGCAATTCTAGATCTTTTCTGGTTCCAGATAAATGTTTGTAGCATTTGTTTTATTCTCCTAAAAAATGTGATTGGAATCTTGATGGGGATAGCATTAAATTTGTATATGGCTCTGGGTAGTATATTCATTTTGATGATGTTAATTCTTCCAACCCATGAACATGGAATATCATTCCACTTCTTTGTGTCTTTTTCAATTTCTTTGAGCGGTGACTCATAATTTTCAGTATACAAGTCTTTCACTTCTTTGGTTAGGTTTACTCCTAGATGTTTTATTGTTTTTGTGGCTATAGTAAAAGGAATTGATTTCTGGATTTCATCTTCTTCTAACTTAGTGTTTGCATAGAGGAATGCCACTGACTTTTGAATGTTAATTTTGTAGCCTGGCACCTTACTGTATTGCCTGATAATTTCCAAAAGCTTCTTGATGGATTCCTTAGGTTTTTCTATGTATACTATCATATCATCTGCAAATAGGGAGAGTTTGACTTCTTCTCTTCCCATCTGTATCCCTTTAATTCCTTGCTCCTGCCTGATTGCTATGGCAAGAACTTCCAACACTATGTTGAATAGTAATGGTGATAGTAGGCAGCCCTGTCTAGTACCTGATCTGAGTGGAAATGCTTCCAGTTTTTCACCATTGATTATGATGTTGGCTGTAGGTTTGATATATATAGGCTCCACTGTCTTGAGGAATTTTCCATCTATTCCCATTTTTGTACTGTTTTGATCATAAAGGGATGTTGTATTTTGTCAAAGGCTTTCTCTGCATCTATTGATATGACCATGTGGCTTTTTGTCTTGCTTTTATTGATGTGATAGATCACGTTGATTGATTTGTGTATATTAAAGCAAACTTGCATCCCTGGGATAAATCCCTCTTGGACATGATGAACAATCTTTTTAATATACTGCTGTATCCAGTTGGCTAGAAATTTGTTCAATATTTTGGCATCTATGTTTATCAGAGATATTGGTCTGTAGTATTATTTTTTGGTTGTGTCCCTGTCTGCTTTTGGTATCAAAGTGATCTTGGCTTCATAGAAGCTGGAAGGGAGTATTCCAGTATCTTCAATCTTCTGGAAGACTTTTAAAAGTAAAAGTATTAGTTCTTCTTTGAAGGTTTTGTAGAATTAATTTGTAAAACCATCTGGTACTGGACTTTTATTTTTGGGAAGGTTTTTGGTAACTGTTTCAATTTCATTAGCTGTAATGGGCCTGTTCATGTTATCTAGTTCCTCTTTATTTAATTTTAGAAGTTCATAGGTATCTAGGAAATCGTCTGTTTCTTCCAGGTTTTCTAGCTTGGTGGCATATAGTTGTTCATAAAAGTCTCCCTTGATATGCTGAATTTCTGTGGTATCTGTTGTGATATCTCCTTTTTCATTTATGATCCGATTTATTTGTGTCTTCTCCCATTTTTATTTTGTGAGTCTGGCTAAAGATTTGTCGATTTTGTTCACTCTTTCAAAGAACCAATATTTACTTTCATTAATCTTTTGTATGCTTTTCTTACTTTCAATGTTACTGATTTCTGCCCTAACTTTAGTGATTTCTGTCCTTCTGGTTGCTTTAGGGTTCCTTTGTTCTTCTTTTTCTAGGTCTTTAAGGTGTGCAATCAGGTTTTTTACTTGTCCTTTTTCTTGTTTCCTAATATGTGCTTGTATGGCTATGAACTTCCTTCTCAGTACTTCCTTAGCTGTGTCCCAAATATTTTGATAGCTGGTGTCTTCAGTTTCTTTGAACTCGAGAAACATTTTGATTTCTTCCTTTATTTCCTCTTTGACCCAGTAGTTGTTAAGTAGTGTACTGTTGAGCTTCCACATTTTGGGACTATTACTAATCTTTTGTTTATTGTTAAGTTCTAGTTTAATTCCACTATAGTCTGCGAAGATGCTTGGTATGATTTCAATGCTCTTGAATTTGCTGATGCTGTCTTTGTGCCTAACATATGGTCAATCCTTGAGAATGACGCATGTGGACTTGAGTAAAATGTGTATTCCAGTTTCTTGGGATGAATGACTCTGAAAATGTCCAATAGTTCTAGTTTATCTATCTTCTCATTTACCTCCTTTGTTTCTTTATTGATTTTCTTCTTGGATGACCTGTCAAGTGGAGAGAGTAGGGTATTGAAGTCCCCTACTATGACTGTGTTGCTATTAATATATTGCTGTAGCTCTTTCAGTAGATGTTTGATATATTTAGATGGCTTCTCATTGCGTGCATAGATGTTAATAATTGTTAAGTCCTCTTGATTGACTGATACTCTGAGCATTAAATAGTGCCCATCACTATCTTTTAAAATTTTATTTATTTGTTTATTTATTTTTATTTAAGAAAGGAGACATTAACAAAACTGTAGGATAGGAGGGGTACAATTCCACACAATTCCTGCCACCCGATCTCCATATCCCATCCTTTCCCCTGATAGCTTTCCCTTCTCTATCCCTCTGGGAGTATGGACCCAGGGTCATTGTGGGTTGCAGAGGTGGAAGGTCTGGCTTCTGTAATTGCTTCCCCACTGAACATGGGTCGATCCATACTCACAGTCTGCCTCTCTCTTTCCCTAGTAGGGTGGGTCTCTGGGGAAGCAGAGCTCCAGGACATATTGGTGGGGTCTTCAGTCCAGGGAAGCCTGGTCGGCATCCTCATGGCATCTGGAATCTGGTGGCTGAAAAGAGAATTAACATACAAAGCCAAACAAATTGTTGAACAATCATGGACCTAAAGGTTGGAATAGTGCAGATGAAGTGTTGGGGGGTACTCACTGCAGACTCTAGTGTACTTCTGCTTTCAGGTATATATTTTGCCTTAGTTTATGGATATCTGTGAACATATGCTCTATCTCCTGGAACCTGGTCTATATCTAAGTTTGGGGACTTTATTGGGGAGTGGAACACCTGGAATGGAATTAGAGAATACTATGAAAGGAAAGGTCTCACCCGAGTAATGAAGCTGAAGGGTTGTCATTCCACACCTGAAGTCTCTGGACACAGTCTAAGGTGAAGCATGTTGAGGTGGCACTTGTTGCATTGATTAGGTTGTGATTGGAGGATGCAATATTATTTGATATGAATTTGGAGAAGCATGCAGGAAAGTTGGCCCCACGCTAAGGTTCCAGGACTGGGGGAAATATAGGCTCTATAGTGGAAATGTGAGGTTCCTGCTGTCTTGGGGTTCAAGAAGACAATGGATAGTTATTGTTATCATCACATTATTTGGTAATTGGGTTAACTTTGAAAAGTCCCTTTGTTAGGGTTTGCTGTATAATACCCAGTATCTTGTATATAGCTGTGCCACCAGTTGCTTCTGATCTACCAGTTGCTTCTGGTCTAGGCTTTTGAGAGAGTCCACATATCAAAGACTCAGCCTATGTATTAAAAAGACTCAGTCTGTGTTTAAAAAGTTCGAGACATACAATCAAATTTTCCCCTCTAATATTAATGAAATAGTGATTTATATGACTACACTTTAATAGGAGTGTACATAAACACCATTCCCACCACCAAAAGACTGTGTCCCATCCCCGCCACCCACCCCTGCCACCCTGGGAAGCTGAATATCCATCCTCAACCTCACACCAGGGTTTTTACTTTGGTGCCCTACTCCAGATTTAGTCAAATCCTGCTTTTAGGTTCCCTTTCTGTTCTTCTTACTCAACTTCTGTTGATGAGTGGGATCCTCCCATACTCATCTTCCCCTCCTCTCTTTCTTTCTCTGCTAACCAATAATTTGTATATTATTTCTTTTGAGGTCATCCCATATGTCTCTATTGTTGTTTTCTTTGTCTCTTAATCTCTTTCTGAGATCACGTACTTCTTTTTTAGTTGTCTCTAACTCATCCTCAATCTTGCTAATTCTGTCTTCAGCCTCATTGATTCTATTCTCTCTCTCCTCTACTGTTTTCTGGAGTTCATCTATTTTGTTACCCTTTTCTGATACTGTTTTAGCTTGTTCAGCTTGTTGTGTTTTTAGCTCAGCTATTTCAGCTTTCAGCTCTCTAATAACCTTGAGATAATTAGTGTTTTCTTTCAGGGTCTCATTTGTTGTTTCTGCATTTCTGGTGACAATTCTTTCAAACTCTTTACTCACTCCTGTGACTATTTCCTTAACTAGTGTTTGGATTTTGACCTCATTATTTTGTCCTTCAACCTTTGTGGGACTTTTAACTGGACTCTTGTCCTGGTTCATTTCTCTAATATTTCTTCTTGTTGGTTTAACTATTGTATATAGTATGTTATGAGCTCTGTCTCTCAGTACTTTTCAAATTACTGATCATTCTTGCCTGGATTGACTTGTGTCTAAGTACAGTACTTAAAGAGTGCACAGTTGTGGAAATTAAATGTTTTTTCCATATTATTTCAATCCCTGAGTTGGAGTCTTTTTTGTTCCTTTTCTTCCCTGTAGGGTATGGGAGCCTGAGGGACTTTAAACTATAAGTAGGCTTCTTAGCTCAATCAATCACTCATGTCCAAGAGATAAAGCAGGATGGGGGAGAGATATAGAAGTGGTTATGCAAAGAGACTCTCACAGCCCAAGGATCCAAAGCTTCAGGCTCAATTCAGCTTCTCTGCTTAGCTGAGCAGCACTGCTGGGCCCTGTGAGTTTCTAAACTAATCACATTTATAGTCTGTAGGTTCTGAAGCAATTATTAACTATGCTCATGTCAAGAGAACTATGTGGAAAAGCTCCCACTATATAGTTCCACCGCTAGGCCACCAAGGTGTAGATATTCTCCTGAGTTTCCTGGTCAGTTCTCTAACTGGATGTCAGCACAGTGCCTCCCCCATACTGCTCCAGCCTCTGAGCCAGTAGCAATGGAGACTCACAGTTGTATTTGGTGAGTCTGAGGGTAGTCCTCTCCTTTCAGCAGTCTTTTTGTTGGTAAAGCAGACTGGAGGTGGTGTCTCAACTGGTAAACTACCAGACTTTTATCAGTCAATCTCTCCTTAGGCTTCTCTCTAGCCATGAGCCACATGTGTTTGCACTTACCAGTGATTCAGTAGGTTCCTGAAGTCATTCTAGTCCTGTTTTGTTGCAGTCCCAGGTGATCTCCTTTGGTATTCCTAGTTGACCTGGGAGAGGAGAGGAGAGAAACACAGCTGCTCTATAAATTTCAATACATATGCTGTTATTTAAAATGATAAATTTTTATTCAACTTCATACTGATTCACTCATTGTGAAACTTTATTAAATATTACAATATTCCTTGAAATAATATTTTTGTAACTTGCTTGATCAAGGCTACTTTGAAATCTAAAATATCAATTTTAAGATAATTTGTTATTTGTAATTCAGCAGTGGTTTAAAAAATTATGTGTTCTATGTCCAGGGAAGTCTGTTTGGCATCATGCTAGCATCTGGAACCTGGTGGCTGAAAAGAGAGTTAACATATAAAATCAAACAAATCATTGACTAATCATGAACCTAAGGGCTAGAATACTGCAGATGAAGAGTTGAGGGGGGTCAATTTTTTAAATAGCTTATAGGCATATTTTAGTTATATTCCAAATGGCCTGTGGCTATGCTAGTTTCTTTTTTTTTTTCTCCTGATCCTGAAATCTGATATGCAGGTAGATCCAAGTTATTGTCTGAGGATATGATGTCACGACCCACTAGGGAAAGAGAGAGACATGCTGGGAGTATGGATAGACCTGTCAATGTCCATGTTCAGTGGGAAAGCAATTATAGAAGCCAGACCTTCCACCTTCTGCATATTACACTGACCTTGGGTCCATGCTCCCAGAGGGTTAGAGAATAGGAAAGCTATCTGGGGAGGGGATGGGACATGGAGTCCTGGTGGTGGGAATTCTGTGTAATTGTACCCCTCTTATCCTATGGTTTTTGTCAGTGCTTCCTTTTTATAAATAAAAATTTAAAAAATTATGAGCGGTAGACATGCATCTTCCTGGGCCAGTGGGGGGTGGGAGTGGGTGGGAGGGATGGGTCACAGTCTTTTGGTGGTGGGAATGGTGTTTATGTACACTCCTAGCAAAATGTAGACATATAAATCATTAGTTAATTAATATGAGAGGGGGAAAACCAGTTGTATGTCTCAAAGTTTCTCAAAACACAAACTGAATCTTTTTAATATATAGGCTATGTATTTGATATGTGGACTCTCTCAAAAGCCTAGACCAAGTAGATTAGAAGCATCCAATAGCACAGCTATATACAAGATACTGGATACTGTACAGCAAACCCTAACAAAAGGACTTTTCAAAGTTAACCCAATTACCAAATAATGTGATGATAACACTAACTATCGATTGTCTTTTTGAACCCTAAGACAGCAGGGACCTCACATCTCCACTATAGAGCCCCTACTTCCCCCAGTCCTGGAACCCTTGGACAGGGCCCACTTTCCCGTATGCGTCTCCCAATCCAAACCAAATAATATTGCTTCCGCCGATCACAACCTTACCAACACAACGATTGCCACCTCAACATGCTTCACCTCAGACTGTGTCCAGAGACTTCACATGTGGAATGACAACCCTTCGGCTTCATTACTTGGGTGAGACCTTTCCTTTTATAGTACACTCTAATTTCATCTCAGGTAGTTCACTTTCTAACTAAGTCCCATAACCTAGATATACACCAGTTTCTGTGAGAGAGAGCTTATGTGCACACGTATCCATAAACTACTGCAAAATATATACCTGAAAGCAGAAGTACATTAGAGTTTGCAGTGAGTACCTCCCTAACACTTCCTCTCCACTATTCCAAGCTTGGGATCTATGATTGCTCAACAATTTGTTTGGCTTTGTATGTTAACTCTCTTTTCAATCACCAGGTTCCAGATGCCACCAGGATGCTGGCCAGGCTTCCCTGGATTGAAGACCCCACCAATGTGTCCTGGAGCTCAGCTTCCCCAGAGACACACCCTACTAGGGAAAGAGAGAGGCAGACTGGGAGTATGGACCGACCAGTCAACGCCCATGTTCAGCGGGGATGCAATTACAGAAGCCAGACCTTCTACCTTCTGCAACCCTCAATGACCCTGGGTCCATGCTCCCAGAGGGCTAGAGAATGGGAAAGCTATCATGGGAGGGGGTGGGTTATGGAGATTGGGTGGTGGGAATTGTGTGGAGTTGTACCCCTCCTACCTTATGTTTTTGTTCATTAATCCTTTCTTAAATAAAAAATTTAAAAAAATTATGAGCTCTCAAGGGTGTAGTTTCACATTCACTTACGTATATAATTCATCATATCCACCAGCAAAGTTCCTGTGCCTCTTTTACCTACTTCCCTTTGATAAACACAATAGTTTTCACAAATTCCAATAGTTCAGTTAGTAATTTCTGCAAGTTCCTTTGTTTTGGTTGTCTGTGTTCCTCATGTGAACAAAAACATCTATCAGTTATTTTCTGCCCCTATTTCACTTTATATAAGCACTGTCTGTTCCATTCATTTTGTCCCAAACAACATAATCTCATATTTTTAATTACAGAATAGTACTCCACTGACTGTTTCCCATATGTTGTTATCAAACACCTGTCCTTTTGCATTTAGGTTGACTCTATATTTGGCTTTAGTGAGTGTGAGCAACTATGAATATATAGATATACATATATATATATATATATATATATTTATCTGTTTGTTTTTTGGCTGTCTGAAACTTTCATTTCCATGAATTTTATTGTCTAAATTATTCAGTACTTGTGGTTTCTTCATTTGAAAAGAAAACCCAACTTTTATAATTTTAGAAAACTGGAGTTACAAATTAAACCTTATTGAGAGATAAGCAACATATCCAGATTGTTTTTATTCACTGATAGCCTAAGTTAAAGCTCAGAGAATGAAGTTGCATGAATAACAAATTGCTATTGTAATAGTACACTCATGTATTAAATACTAAATTCTGTCCAAGTTTTTTCCATTTCCATCTCCTCACCTGAGTAGAATAGACTTTGAGTTATCATGACAGCCTATATATCACCCCAGTTGCTGATTACACACTAGCAAATCTTAAATTTATGCTTGATCTTGGTTACATTTATTGTACTTCATATAGATAAAATGCCTTTGAAGTCATCTAGTGCTTCTCAGTAAATGTGCTTTTTATGTGAGTCATGTGTGAAATGATTATTTTAAAAATATTAAAATCTCCTTTTCTTTAAAATTTTTTATTTAAGAAAGGATTAGTGAACAAAAGCATAAGGTAGGAGGGGTACAACTCCACACAATTCCCAACACCCAATCCCCATAACCCACCCCCTCCCATGGTAGCTTTCCCATTCTCTATCCCTCTGGGAGCATGGACCCAGGGTCGTTGAGGGTTGCAGAAGGTGGAAAGTCTGGCTTCTGTAATTGCATCCCCGCTGAACATGGGCGTTGACTGGTCGGTCCATACTCCCAGTCTGCCTCTCTCTTTCCCTAGTAGGGTGTGACTCTGGGGAAGCTGAGCTCCAGGACACATTGGTGGGGTCTTCAATCCAGGGAAGCCTCCTGGTGGCATCTGGAACCTGGTGATTGAAAAGAGAGTTAACATATGAAGCCAAACAATTTGTTGAGAAAATCTCCTTTTTTTTGAGTGACATTAACAAAGTCATAAATTACAATGAAATTCCATGAGACATAATGGATACAAGAGTCCACCAGTAGATATGGACTGTATTTTGTCTATGGCCCTGGCTTGTGCATGGTAATAGGTACAATTAACCAGGTACACCACTGTCTGGCTCTGCAACCCCAACTTCCAAGATTTAACTCTTGACATTAGTGATCTTTGAATAGTTAACAACTCTACAGCCTCACTATTACACAGGAATTTGCTGGAAAAAAAGATTAGTGGACTCTATCCCAGAACAAATCGGAATTTGTAAAGGTAGGTAAAAGAAATCTTTGTGTTTGTCAATTTTCTAGAAATTCTTATGCACATAAAAATTGTTTTATTCTTCATTTGGGAAGGTAGGATGTTGATAAAGCACTGTTTATGCTGAATCAAGAGTGGCATTTGTAGTTAGGAAACGATGCTTTCAGAGGGAATGCTCTCTATATTTGATTATATTTACAAAAATAGTCAGCAGGAAACATACTTTTAGCAACGATTGCATATGGGAGGTAAACACAGTATTGGCAAAAATGGAGTTCCTGGGCAAGTGCTGCTCTTGATCCAACAAGGTCTTCCATCTTCAGTATTGATGTTGTAGCATTTTATACAGCGAACAAAAAATGACACATTTCCTCCATTTAAGTGAAAAGTACTTTGGATTCTGGTTTTCATATACCCACAGAGATAAAAAGAAAATCTATAAGGTCTCAATAAGAGAATGTAGGTAAATAATATATCTAACTATTTGGATCCTAGGTTATTTTAGTCTGAGTTTATGAGCCAGAAGTATAAAGGCATCATAAATCTATGGTAAAAAGGCTCACTAAACTTGTACTGTTTTAATCCTCCTACCCCTGGCCTACAGAAATAAGTAATAAAGTTAATTTAGTATCTTTAGGTTAAGAGCTATTTGTAAAGGAGATCATTGTCAATAATAGAAGGGAATGCTGGTCAACAAATCTTTACCAAGTACATTCTGCATGCTGCCATTTATCTTAGAACTTTGGGGAAGATGGATAATCCAGTGCATAAGAACAACCAAAAGGTAGTTCTGATTTAAGATATAAAGTTATATGTCACTTTGAGAAAAATGTTGCTCTACTGAAGAAATTTCCAAGAACCTTTTTCATGTTTCTTTGTCTAAGAAAGGGGTTCATCATGGGTGTGACCACTGTGTACATGAGAGCAGCAATGATAACCTTGTCAATGAAACTGCTTAAAGTTGGCAAAAGATACTGACCAAATATTGCTCCAGAGACAACACTGGGAGGTGGGAGCCACATATAGACAAAGCTTTGTAGATCCCCTTTGTTGATGGGACTTTCAGGACAGCAGCCCCATTGTAACTATAAGAGACCAGGATGCATAAAAATGACAATGTAGTGACCACCAACTCTGAATGAACATGACCAACTCATTGGGAAAGATGGCTGAGCAGGATAGCTGGAGAAGTTATTGGTGATGGGTCTGCTGTGAAACTATACACTGTGATCTTACCATCTTGTAACCTACTATTAATCACAAATTTTGAAAACTGAAGGGGAAAAAAAAGCTTTTTGGAAACAGTTTACATAACTGAACATTCTTGGGATGCTTACATTCTGAACTATTCATTTGTTTTTTCTGCCAGGATCCAAAACAAATGAAAGTTACCCAAGAAAAACTCTGCCTGTAGTCTCTATTTTTGCTTTTATCTCTCATTTCACTTTTATTTATTTTGATTTTTTAAATCTCTCTTGCTCTCACTTCCCTTGTGTTCATTTTCTATTTTCTAAGTTATTCTTTTTTACTTCTGTATCTATTTTCTTTTGTTAACATGTCTCTCTTTTATTATTAAAAGTCTCTTTTCTCCTCTATGACAAAGTCAGTTTTATGGTCCTTTCTTTTTCAGTACTCAGCTTAAGTTATTCAGTATAAACTTAAGCATTGCTGAGATAATGTACCTTACAATTTTTAATACTGACCTTGCCTGATCCAATGTTTGGTGGATGTGTCCTGAAAATATTTTTAGGGGACCAACTGAGAACCTTTCAAGTTCCTAGGCATTTCTCGAACATTTAAAAGAAAAACTACCTAAACTCAGTTCTTATTCTATTTTGTTAGCCCCAAATCTATGAGTTAAAGAGTGAAGCTAACTAAGAAGCAAAGCCTAAAGAGCTGGGAGCAGAACTTGTAATTTCTACCTAAAGCTATTCATAAAAATTGTGTTAATTGTCTAGTTTTGCTGATTCCAACAGGTCCAAATGATGGGTGTTCTGAGAGAATAAGGAAAAACTAGATTCCACTTAAAGGGAATTCAATATTATTATAAGTCTCAGCTACATATCAGTTGCCATTGTCATGACTGGGTTCTGGTGGTGAGCTTTTCTGTGGAAATTTGTTCTTTTTATGGTTTTATTAGGAAAGAGAATCTGCTAACATTTATTCCACTATTACCCAGTTGTGTTTTTTTTGTTGAGATATATGAGTTACTTATATATTTTGAATGTAAAACTATAGTTTGTAAATATCTTCTCTCATTCAATAGTCTGATGTGTGTGTGTGTGTGTGTGTGTGTGTGTGTGTGTATGTGTGTGTGTGTGATTTCTCTCTGTGTGCAGAAAATTTTCAGTATGGTGTAGTCCACATTTTATATTCATTTTTGTATCCTTTGATACTGAAGACAAATTTACAAAGTCATGCCTAGTGCTGATGATAAGGAACTTATCATCTGCTCATTTCACTATTTCAGATCTTACATAAAATTAGTCAATCTATTTTGAATTATTTTGTAAGATTTATTTTGTTATGATTGTGCGAAAGAGACAAGAGTATCACTCAGCTTTGGCTTATTGTGGTGGGGACTGAATTTGGGATCTCTAGGAACTCAGGTACATATTGAGTTAATTTTGTACATAATGTAATATAGTAGTGATTGTTTTGTTTTTCCGGAATCATGTGTGTGTGTGTGTGTGTGTGTGTATTTGTTTTCTTTGTTAGTGTGGCACCAGGAATGAATCCAGGATCTCACGCATGTGTGTGATACTACCACTTAAAAGTTTTCCTAGGGGGTTGAGCAGTAGCACAGCGGGTTAAGTGCACATTGTGCAAAGTGAAAGGACTTGGCATAAGGATCCCGGTTCTAGCCCCAGGCTCCCCACCTGTAGGAGAGTCGCTTTACAGGCAGTAAAGCAGGCCTGCAGGTGTCTTCCTCTCACCTTCTCTGTCTTCCCCTTCTCTCTCCATTTCTCTCTGTCCTATCCAACAACAATGGTATCGTTAACAACAACAATAATAACCACAACAATAAAAAAACAACAAAGGCAACAACAACAGCAAGCCTCCAGGAGCAGTGGATTTGTGGTGCAGGCACCGAGCCCCAGCAATAACCCTGGAGGCAAAAAAAAAAAGTTTTCCTAGAACATGTTTTTTCATTCTTTATTTCTTAAATAGAGGGGAGAGACATTACTTTATCATCCATGAAGGTCTCAATGCTTTCTTTCTTTCTTTTAAAAATTTTTTATTAGTGTTTTTAATAATGATTGGCAAGATAATAAGAAGGGCATAAGAAGGGTACATTTCCCACCACTAGAGTTCCATATACCCTCCCCTCCACCGGCAGTTTCCCTGTTCTTTATGGACCAAAGATCTTTATGGGGAAGGTCTGGCTTCTGTAATTTCTTCTCTGCACTCTACTGGGTGTACTCTCTCCTAGTGTCCCTCAGCACCATTTTTCAAAAGAACTTTTCTTTCTTAATTGTATGCTTTTGACTCCTTTGTCATAAACAAGGTGTCCATATCTTCATGAATTTATTTCTGGGCTCTTGATTCTATTCCACTGATTGTGTGTCTGTTTATACTCCAGTATCATAATGTGTTGGTTA
The DNA here is from genome assembly GCF_950295315.1 of Erinaceus europaeus. Classification (NCBI taxonomy): domain Eukaryota; kingdom Metazoa; phylum Chordata; class Mammalia; order Eulipotyphla; family Erinaceidae; genus Erinaceus; species Erinaceus europaeus. Next base: position 94,195,410 of record NC_080171.1, on the reverse strand, counting down.
CTATAACGTTTTTGTTTATTTTGAATTCAAAGTGCATGATAAGTTCATTTTCTAATTTATTTATAAAATGTGAATATTGACAAGACCATGGGATAACAGGGGTACAATAACACAAAATTCCCACCACCAGAACTCCATATCCCATCCCCTTCCTTCAAAGCTTTCTTATTCTTTATCCATCTGGGAGCTTGGGTCCGGGATCATTATGGGGTGCAGAAGGTGGAAAGTGTGGTTTCTGTAATTGCTTCTCCGCTGGACATGCGCATTAGCAGGTCAGCTGTACTCCCAGTGTGCCTCTCTTTCCCTAGTGGGGCGGGGCCCTGGAGAAGTGGGGCTCCAGGACACATTAGTGAGGTTGTCTGCCCAGGGAAGTCAGGATGGTGTCATGGTAGCATCTGAAACTTGGTGACTGAAAAACCATTAAGACATAAAGCAGAAAAAATTGTTTAATAACAAGGAACCTAAAGGTAAGAATACTGCAGATGAGATTTGAGGTCTCCATTTTGGAAAAAGCTAGTAGGCCTTTTTAGGTATATTTTAGCTGTATTCCAAGGGGCCCATGACTTTCCTAGATTTTTGTCAGAGCCTGACAGCTAACATGCAGGTGGACCCAAGGTATTGTCTGGGGAGATGATGTCAGAGTTGGAAAAAGGACTAAAAAACTGGATCAAGGCAGAGAGTAGCTCCCAAATATGGGGAAAAATATAAATATTGTTAGCTGTAAACCCCACCGATTTGATCTGGGGCCATATTTGTCTCAGGAGCCCATGTAACCTCTTCATCCCTGTAAGTCTGATCTTACAGGATCACAGCTAGGAACATTCTAGGCTGCACTAATTCCAGGACCCATCTTCCTGGAGTGGTAAAGTGTGTTGCCCAACACCCCTTTGCAGAATGGGGCAGTCCTTACCATTGTTGATCTTTTCTGATCACAATGGCATGAGCTAGAATTCAAACACAAGAAAAAATCTGTGAAAACAGGTGTGTGGACATTAAACAGCATGCTATTAAACAATTGAGTCAATGAAGAAAACAAATGAAAATTTAAAATCCCTAGAGAAAAACTAAAATGAAAATACAAGCTCCCAGAACCAAGAAGTTGTAGCAAAAAATGGTTTTAAAAAGGGACTGTGTGGTGGTGTACCTGGTTGAGCACATGTTACAATGCTCAAGGACCTAGGTTGGAGCCCCCAGTCCCCACCTGCAGGAGGGAAGCTTCATGAGTGGTGAAGCAGGGCTGCAAGTGTCTCTCTGCCTCTCTCTCTTTCTACTTCTCCTTTCCTCTCAATATACAGTAATTAATAAATAAAAATACAAAAAAGAGAGGTAAATTTAGTAGTGATGGTTTAATTGCACTCTTATGTGTCTACAATCTAGCAATAATTCTTCTGGGCAAAAATTACAGGGTATCTTTAATATTCATCAACACCATAGTCTTGCTGAAAGCAAAGTAGCTTCATAAAATAGAAAAAGATAGCTATGTTATTGACTATGCTTATATTTTATCAACAAAGTATTTCATAAATACTGGATGAATTTCACAGGGATATCATTAAATAACAAATGTTAAATCTAGATGAATAGTTATAAAATTATTCCACTTAATTGCATTTATAGAGATTAGATTAATATCACTATAATAGAAATTTTAAACTTTAAAAGGAAAGGAATAGTAAGAAATAAAAATTCTTTGTCCTTGTAAGAGGATGGACACATATAATTAAGAGATGTAAGTAGCTTAGCAATAGTTAATAGTTAAGCCCAGATATTATTATGTGAACATTTCTTTTAATAGTGTTCTTTATAAAATATATTTACAGGTGTAGCATGATGGTTATACAAAAAGACTCTCATGCCTGAGGCTCAAAAATCTCAGGTTGGTTCAATCCCCACCCTACCATAAGCCAGAGCAGAGCAGTGCTACTATAAAAAGAAAAAAATACATTTACTTGTCATATATATAAATGCCCACATATATTATACATATGTATAACATATCTAATCATATACTTAACTGTATATGATAACCTCAGCAACTAACAACTGTACAATACTGTTTTCCTAAGTGTTCATGTGTATATTATGTGCACATTGGATACACAGAACTTATCCAGTCTAAAACTAACTTGGATAACTACACCATTCCATTTCTGCCATATCCAGTATTATGTTCTGTTCCTGTGAAATTAGCTTTCCACAGAAATAAAACACATTTAAATGACATGAACCAGATAATTCCTTTTATTTCTAGCTTATCAAATCAACACATACACACTAATTAGGTACATACACATTTGTCTCAAATATATACTAGATGAAAAGGGAAATTTTCAATTAAAATATAAAATAAAATGATAAAAGTCTAATGAGAAGATATTATAAAATTACAGTAATATTTTAAGAAGAAATTAGAAATAAAACAGGCTTCTATTAAATTTATTAAAAATAATCTAGATGCACAAATAATAAAAGTAGAGAATTATGAAAACAAAATTTGAACTTAACAGAAGAAATAGTTCTGTTACCTTGAGAAGGAAAAGGTGCTTTGTTTCTTAAGCTTGTAAATATCAAAAAGAATAAAAAATAAAATAACAATGTTGTCTAAAAATGCATAAATAGAGATAAAAGATTACACAGTGGGGAAAATATGAAAGAATAGTTGTATTATAATGTTTGTAAATATTTGTTTCTTTAAAAAAATTTTTTTTTTAACCAGAGTGCTGATCAGCTCTTGTTTATGGTAGTGCAGTAGTGGGGAGAATTGAACATGGGACTTTGGAGCCTTAGTCATAGAGTCTCTTTGTATAACCATTATGCTATCCACCCTCCCTAAAATTTGCTTCTAAGTATGATGAATCTAGGCCTCTAATAGATCTCTTTCAATCCCTCACTAGTAACTTCCATCAGGATCATCATTAGCTGTCTTGTGGGCTTCTCCAGGACCTTACCCTCAATGTAGAAGACAGTGGTAGAAAATGCCATAGCTGTGATCATGGAATTTGAACTCATACCGACACGGATGTAGAGGTCACAAAAGATCCTGTGGTAAATATGGATATATATGGGTCCTAGGTCAGATTGATGGGGTTTATAGTTAGTGGTACTTATATTTTCCTCATATTTGAGAGCTACTCTCTACCCTAATCAAGCTAGTCTACCCTAATCAAGTCTACCCTAATCAAGTCCTAGTCTCAACTCGGACACCATCTTACCAGACAATACTTTTAGCTCACCTGCATGATAGCTATCAGGTTCACGCAAAAATTAGTAAAGTTATGGGCCCCTGGGAAAATACCTTTAATAACCCTACCCTCCTAGAAAGCAGACTGGGGTATGGATAGACCTGCCAGTGTCCATATCCAATAAAGAAGCTATTACAGAAGCCAGACCTTCCACCTTTTGCACCCCAAAAAGAATTGTGGCCCATACTCTTAGAGGGATAAAGAATAGGGAAGCCTCCAATGGAGGGGATAGGACACAGAACTCTGATGGTGGGAACTGTGTAGAATTGTACTGCCGTTATCTTACAGTCTTGTGAATCATTGTTAAATCACTAATAAAAAAATTTTAAAAATTATTTCTAAGATTCACCATAATAATGAAATATTAAATAGAAATAAATAACACCAAATTGAAGCAGAAAGAATTATTACATAAAAATACTGATTATTCAAAGAAATAACTCTCAAATGATATTTCAGATGGACTAAGTCTATATCTAATTAACAGGTAGAATGTTTATAATTTTGAAAATATTTTTCTACACAGTATGTTCCCCAAAGCTCCTTTCATGTCCCGATTCCTCAGACTATAGATAAAAGGATTTAGCATGGGAGTGACCAGAGTATATAGCACAGTCACAATAACATTCTTCTCATTGGAGTTGTTGGATGAAGGGAAAAAATACAGTACAATAATAGACCCATAGTACAGGGAAACTACAGTAAGGTGAGAGCCACATGTGGATAAGGCTTTCAAGATTCCCTTGGTGGAAGGTACCCTCAGGATAGAGGCCCCAATATGACCATAAGAGACCAAGATGCAGATGAATGGCACAGTAATGACCACCACTCCCACAGTGAGGATTACCATCTCATTGACTGTGGTATCTGAGCTGGACAGTTTAAGTAAGGCAGAGAGGTCACAAAAGAAGTGGGGAACAGTGTTGTCTTCATAGAAAGAGAGACGAGCCAGGAGGAGAGTGTGCAAAAGGGCAATGGTACAGGCTAACACCCAAGAAACAATTACTAGGAGGTAACACAGACTCTGACTCATGATGGTGGTGTAGTGGAGAGGGTGACAGATGGCTACATATCTGTCATAAGCCATGGAGGTGAGAAGGAAGTTGTCAATATCTACAAAAGATAAAAAGAAATACATCTGGGAAATGCACCCAGCATATGAGATGGATTGACTCCGTGTCTGCATGTTGAAGAGCATCTTTGGAGCTGTGACAGATGAGAAGGAGATGTCAGTGAGGGCCAAGTGACTGAGGAAGAAGTACATGGGGGTGTGGAGACGAGAGTCCAGCCGGATGAGCAGGATGATGAGCAGGTTCCCCAGCACCGTGGTCAGGTACATGCCCAGGAACAGGCTGTAGTATATGCCTGGCTTCTCTCTCCACATAGGGATCCCCAAAAGGAGAAACTCGGACACACTGCTCTGATTGCCCCTGCTCATGATTTCTTTTTTCTTTTGCTAGAGACAAAAAAAAAAAAAATGGAACTATGAATAAATATAAATCATCTGATGTTCACATAGTGGAACTGAGTATAGGTTTTTCATGACAGAAGACGATGATCAGGAAATCAGTACATTTAGGTTAGTAACAAACAATTAGCAATAGTAACTCAGGTGTCTCTTTGGTGCTCCTCATATTCTCTCATGCATACTATTGCTAATCATTTCTCTTTATAGAGTTCATCAAATCAGTGGGAGGTGCCTCATTGCCCATCTGTTAGTTTTTGGAGAGTTAATGGAAATAAATATGACCTGCAATGTAAGGGTATTAAAAGTAAGAATCAATATAAATAACATAAAAGATCCAGTGAAATACCTCGTAATGAAAGTGATGAGGGAGCTCTGGAGTCCTAGGTTAAGGAAGAGAATGTTTCACAGGCACCTATGATGGGGAGATGAGAAGTTGTACTCATGTGTCAGTGACTGTGCTATAAAACATTAGGCTGCAAATAAAGTGATTTAAAAAAAAAAGATTCATCAGCCCTTTCTTTTAAATAAAATGTCTTCCTTTCACCAATTATTAAGTACCATTAATCTTTCTCTAGGAATTCTCGTGGAATACAGAGAAAGAAAAAAGTGGTTATATCATGAAATATGTAGTTCTAAACAGATCATTCTTTTCTAGATTTTCAGGTCTAGGGAAGGATTTGCTTTTTATAGTCATTTCCTGGATTGCCAAGGATTATATGCTTTGTAAGTGTCTCTCCAGTGCAATTTAACAAACAGCAGCACACTTTCTTTTTGTCCCTAATATGGGTGTTAATTCAATGAATCATGTCATATTTTACTTGTCATATTCTAACACTGTGCTTTGATAATATTATCATTTCCCTCTTTGTCTTTTTCAGTTGAATTTCTACTAGGCCTGTACAAATGAAGACTATGAACTAGCAGGAAAAGATAACCAGATGTTCCAGATCAACAATGTAAAACTACAACACTACACTAATACTCAAACTACAGTTAATGGCTTAAACTCACCCGTCAAAAGGCACAGGGTGTGGGGATGGATCAGAAAACATAACCCAACCATATGCTGCTTGCAAGAATCCCATCTGTCACAACAAGGTAAACACAGACTTAAAGTGAAAGGATGGAAAACAATCATACAGGCTAAAGGACCACAAAAAAGTGCAGGAACAGCCATTCTCATCTCAGACATGATAGATTTTAAATTAAATAAAGTAATAAAAGATAGGCAAGGACATTACATAATGATCAGAGGATCAATCAGCCAAGAAGACTTAACAATTATTAACATCTATGCACCCAACGAGGGACCATCTAAATACATTAAGCACCTACTGAAAGAATTTCAAAAATACATCAATAGTAATACAATAATAGTGGGAGACTTCAATACCCCAGTCTCACACTTAGACAGATCAACAAAGCAGAGAACCAATAAAGACACAAGAGAATTGAATGAAGAGATTGACAGACTAGACCTCTTGGATATTTTCAGAGTCCTTCACCCCAAAAAACTGGAATACACCTTCTTTTCAAATCCGCATAACACATACTCAAGGATAGACCACATGTTAGGCCACAAAGACAGCATCAATAAATTCAAGACCATCGCAATCATCCCAAGTATCTTCTCAGACCACAGTGGAGTAAAACTAACATTTAACAACAAACCGAAAATTATTAAAAGTCACAGAATTTGGAAACTCAACAACATACTCCTTAAGAAACACTGGGTCAGAGACTTACTCAAGAAGGAAATTCAAATGTTCCTGGAAACAAATGAAAATGAAGACACAACCTATCAAAATATTTGGGACACAGCTAAACCAGTACTGAGAGGGAAACTTATAGCCTTACAATCACATATTAAACACCAAGAAGAAGCTCAAATGAACGACCTTACTGCACACCTCAAGGACTTAGAGGAAGAGGAACAAAGGAACCCTAAAGCAACCAGAAGGACTGAAATCACTAAAGTTTGAGCAGAAATAAACAACATTGAAAATAAAAGAACCATACAAAAGATCAATGATGCCAAATGTTGGTTCTTTGAAAGATTAAACAAAATTGACGAACCCCTAGCCAGACTCACCAAACAAAAAAGAGAGAAGACTCAGTAGAATTGTAAACGATGGAGGAGATATCACAACTGACACCACAGAAATCCAGAGAATCCTGCGAAACTTCTGTAAAGAACTATACCCCACCAAGGTAGAGAATCTGGAAGAAATAGAACAATTCCTAGAAGCATATGACTTTCCAAAACTGAACCAAGAAGAACTACAAAATCTAAATGTACCAATCACAGACAAAGAAATTGAAACCCTTATTAAGAATCTCCCCAACAACAAAAGTCCTGGACCAGATGGCTTCACAAATGAATTCTACAAAACTTTCAGGAAACAGTTAGTACCCATACTTCTTAAACTATTCCATAAGATTGAAGAAACAGGAATACTCCCTTCCACCTCCTATGAAGCCAACATCACCCTGATACCAAAAGCTGATAGGGACAGAACAAAAAAGGAAAACTACAGACCAATATCTCTGATGAACATAGATGCCAAAATATTAAACAAGATCTTAGCCAACTGGATACAGCAACATATCAAAAAGATTGTTCATCATGACCAAGTGGGATTCATCCCAGTAATGCAAGGTTGGTTCAACATCCATAAGTCAATCAATGTCATTCACCACATCAATAAAAGCAAAGCCAAAAACCACTTGATTATCTCAATAGATGCAGAGAAAGCCTTTGACAAAATCCAACAACCATTCATGCTCAAAACTCTACAAAAAATGGGAATAAATGGGAAATTCCTCAAGATAGTGGAGTTTATATATAGCAAACCTACAGCCAATATCATACTCAATGAACAGAAGCTGAAAGCATTCCCCCTCAGATCGGGGACTAGACAGGGCTGTCCACTGTCACCATTACTCTTCAACATAGTATTGGAAGTTCTTGCCATAGCAATCAGGCAAGAGAAATAAATCAAAGGAATACAGATTGGAAGGAAAAAAGTCAAGCTCTCACTATTTGCAGATGATATGATAGTATACATAGAAAGACCTAAAGAATCCAGCAGAAAAATACTGAAAGTTATTAGGCAATATAGAAAGGTATCAGGCTACAAAATCAATGTACAAAAATCAGTGGCATTTCTTTATGCAAACACTAAATCTGAAGAAGAAGACATCCAGAAATCACTCCCATTTACTGTTTCAGCAAAATCAATCAAATACCTAGGAATAAAGTTGACCAAAGAAGTGAAAGACTTGTATGCTGAAAACTATGAGTCGCTACTCAAGGAAATAGAAACTGATACCAAGAAATGGAAAGATATCCCATGCTCATGGATTGGAAGAATAAATATCATCAAAATGAAAATTCTCCCCAGAGCCATATACAATTTAATGCAATACCCATCAAAGTTCCACCAAGCTTCTTTAAGAGAATAGAACCAACACTACAATCATTTATCTGGAACCTGAAAACACCTAGAATTGCCAAAACCATCTTGAGGAAAAGAAACAGAAGTGGAGGCATCATACTCCCAGACCTTAAACTATATTATTAAGCCATCATCATCAAAACAGCATGGTACTGGAACAAAAATAGGCACACAGACCAGTGGAACAGAATTGAAAGCCCAGAAATAAATCCCCACACCTATGGACATCTAATCTTTGATAAGGGGACTCAAAGGATTAAATGGAAGAAGGAGGCTCTTTTCAATAAATGGTACTGGGAATACTGGGTTGTAACATGCAGAAGAATGAAATTGAACCACTTTATCTCACCAGAAACAAAAATCAACTCCAAATGGATCAAAGACCTAGATGTCAGACCAGAAACAATCAAATACTTAGAGGAAAACATTGGTAAAACAGTTTCCCACCTACACCTCAAGGACATCTTTGATGAATCAAACCCAATTGCAAGGAAGACTAAAGCAGAAAGAAACCAATGGGACTACATCAAATTGAAAAGCTTCTGCACATCCAAAGAAACTATTAAACAAACAAAGAGACCCCTCACAGAATGGGAGAAGATCTTCACATGCCATACATCAGACAAGAAACTAATCACCAAAATATATAAAGAGCTCAGCAAACTTAGCACCAAAAAAGCAAATGACCCCATCCAAAAATAGGCAGAGGATATGAGCAAAACATTCACCACAGAGGAGATCCAAATGGCTAACAAACATATGAAAAACTGCTCTAGGTCACTGATTGTCAGAGAAATGCAAATTAAGACAACACTAAGATACCACCTCACTCCTGTAAGAATGGCATACATCAAAAAGGACAGCAGCAACTAATGCCGGAGAGGATGTGGGGACAGAGGAACCCTTTTGCAAGGCTGGTGGGAATGTAAATTGGTAGAGCCTCTGTGGAGAGCAGTCTGGAAAACTCTCAGAAGGCTAGACATGGACCTTCCATATGATCCAGTAATTCCTCTCCTGGGGTTATACCCCAAGGACTCCATAATACCCAACCAAAAAGAGGTATGTACTCCTATGTTCATAGCAGCACAATTCATAATAGCTAAAACCTGGAAGCAACCCAGGTGCCCAACAAAAGATGAGTGGCTGAGAAAGCTGTGGTATATATACACAATGGAATACTATGCAGCTATCAAGAACAATGAACCCACCTTCTCTGACCCATCTTGGACAGAGCTAGAAGGAATTATGTTAAGTGAGCTAAGTCAGAAAGATAAAGATGAGTATGGGATGATCCCACTCATCAACAGAAGCTGACTAAGAAGATCTGAAAGGGAAACTAAAAGCAGGACCTGATCAAATTGTAAGTAGGGCACCAAAGTAAAAACCCAGTGGTGAGGGGTAGACATGCAGCTTCCTGGGCCAGTGGGTGGTGGGAGTGTGCAGGAGGGATGGGTCACAGTCCTTTGGTGGTGGGAATGGTGTTTATGTACACTCCTAGCAAAATGTAGACATATAAATCAGTAGTTAATTAATATGAGAGGGGGAAAATCAATTGTATGTCTCAAAGTTTTTCAAAACACAAACTGAATCTTTTTAATATATAGGCTGTATATTTGATATGCGGACTCTCAAAAGCCTAGACAAAGTAGATCAGAAGCATCCAATAGCACAGCTATATACAAGATACTGGATACTGTACAGCAAACCCTAACAAAAGGTCTTTTCAAAGTTAACCCAATTACCAAATAATGTGATGATAACATTAACTATCGATTGTCTTTTTGAACCCTAAGACAGCAGGAACCTCACATCTCCACTATAGAGCCCCTACTTCCCCCAGTCCTGGAACCCTTGGATAGGGCCCACTTTCCCGTATGCCTCTCCCAATCCATACCAAATAATATTGCATCCGCCGATCACAACCTAACCAACGCAACGATTGCCACATCAACATGCTTCACTTCAGACTGTGTCCAGAGACTTCACATGTGGAATGACAACCCTTCAGCTTCATTACTCGGGTGAGACCTTTCCTTTCATAGTATACTCTAATTTCATCTCAGGTGGTTCACTTTCTAACAAAGTCCCATAACCTAGATATACACCAGTTTCTGTGAGAGCGTATGTTCACACGTATCTATAAACTAATGCAAAATATATACCTGAAAGCAGAAGTACACTAGAGTTTGCAGTGAGTACCTCCCTAACATTTCCTCTCCACTATTCCAAGCTTTGGGTCCATGATTGCTCAACAATTTGTTTGGCTTTGTATGTTAACTCTCTTTTCAGTCACCAGGTTCCAGATGCTATCAGGATGCCGGCCAGGCTTACCTGGACTGAAGACCCCACCAATATGTCCTGGAACTCAGCTGCCCCAGAGACACACCCTACTAGGGAAAGAGAGAGGCAGACTGGGAGTATGGACTGACCAGTCAACGCCCATGTTCAGCGGGGAAGCAACTACAGAAGCCAGACCTTCCACCTTCTGCAACCCACAAGGACCCTGGGTCCATGCTTCCAGAGGGATGGAGAATGGGAAAGCTATCATGGGTGGGGGTGGGATATGGAGATTGGGTGGTGGGAATTGTGTGGAGTTGTACCCCTCCTACCCTATGGTTTTGTTAGCTAATCCTTTCTTAAATTGAAAAAAATAAATAAATAAAAATTAAAAATTGATCAAGTGTTGGAGAAGGGAATCAGATGAGAGGTTGTGTTCAAGTGACAAGAATATATACCTTTAGACATACATAGACACACACACACACGTGCACATGATATACTAGGGAAATAGCTTAATGGCAAAATGCAGGACTAAATAAATGTCTGAGGCTCCTGTTAGATTCCCACTTCCCAGTTTCTAGATTGATACTCTCTCTCTCTCTCTCTCTCTAAATAGCAACGACCTTTCTAAGTAGCAATGACCTTTATTATTTGTAAGAGGGTCAAAGGAGAGAAGGGTACAACTGATCAGGATGTGGAGGCACCTTCAATGACACAGTTGAGACTCTGAAAAGTCTGCTCTCTCCCATATGAAATAAATAATAACTTTTTAAAAATTGATAAAATGTCTTTTTATAGAATTCACCATTGGGACCTGCCCTAATATTAAGTCTAAATTCTCCCAATTAGACTCTAATTAAACTTACAATTGCTATATTTTTAGTCATATACATTAAAATCAAATTAATTTGTGGTATTACTTGAAATTAGAACCCATTCAGTTTTATGGTCAATGTCAAGTTAGAAAATAATATGACTGTCAGAGCAAAACTCCAAACATGTTTTCATTATGAACTGTAGGATGTTTCTAACATTATTTCTTTTTTAATCAATAATTCATTATAAAATTATCAATATCCCATTTTAATCTAACAGATTCATTTTAGAAATCTCATGGGAGCATATACATGTATGTGTGTCAAAATGTACAAATATATGTATTTACAAATATATAGTCGAAATTTTCTTCTATTATTATTATTATTAGACTACATTAGATTAAGGTAGTGATAAGTCTACTTTCGCATTTTATTTTAAATGAGTCTTTCATAGCTGTAGTTCACCATGTGACTGTTATACAAATGGCACTTTATTTAAGCATTCAGGGTAACAGGGATGAGGAAAAAGGAAACTTCACGATTCTATTCAGCATGGGAAAGTTTATGGTTAGATTATTAAAGTAACTAATTTTGTAAGTTTTATTCTGTTCTAGTGGGAAAATGTCACCATTTCTCTGAGCCATAGAATACTCAAGGAGATGCTTAATTCAAGGCATGAATGAAAAATATTTCAATAGCAAGAAAAGCATATCAGCAGGAACTTAATAAAGAGATCACTGTAGAAGTTCAGGTGTCAAATAACTTCTGGTTATATCTGGGTCAGATCAGTAGAAAAGAAAGCAATCGGGAATTTGGGAGAAAATATGGGAGAAAAGTCAAAAACTCATCATACTTAATGGGAATTAAAACATAAAGAAGAGACATTTTTCTTCATTCTCTTAAAAATCAGATAAGGGGGATCAGGTGGTAGTGCAGCAGGTTAAGCAAAGTGCAAGGATGGGCATAAAGATCCCGGTTCTAGCCCCTGGCTCCCCACCTGCAAGGGGAGTTGCTTCACAGGCGGTGAAGCAGGTGTCTATCTTTCTCTCCCTCTATCTGTCTTCCCCTTCTCTTTCCATTTCTCTCTGTCCTATCCAACAACAAACGACATCATCAACAACAATAATAACCACAACAAGGGCAACAAAGGGGAAAAATGGCCTCCAGGAGCAGTGGATTCATGGTGCAGGCACTGAGCCCCAGCAATAACCCTGGAGGCAAAAAAAATCAGAGAAGAATAAAACATTTGGACTCTGAAACTTGAGGTTCTGAGTTCAATTAATATTCTGTGTCACTGATTCTATCTATCATTAACAAGCAAATCTTAAAAAAAAAGAAACAGTTTCTGTACAGGCAAATCATTCATATGATAATATCTGGAATAGTTTGATGTAATAGTATAGTCAGGATAGGGCAGAGAAGAACACATTAAGTCCCATATATGCACAAAAATACACACATTAGAAACATGAAATCAAAGAGCATTGCTTCTACTCCTACTCTGATATTACCTCTTAGGTAATGGGTACATGTACCTTCAGCTATAAGACATGAGTAGGGTTTTCCATTTCTTTCTATAAGACTCAGAATATATTGAAGCAGATGCAGTCTCTAACAGTCGCAAAGATACATTACAACAGGGAGAAGAATTAACAGTATAGAACCAAGTAAGATAGATAAATAGACACTTGTTTATAGTTCTTGAGTAATGCTAGTGGACCATAAGGTCCTCTAATTAGTAATAGTCATGAAGAGAACTGCAGGATAATAGGGCTGAGGGATGGGGGGAGGGGATGGGTTGTGAAGTAACTTACCTATCCCCAACTTTAAATTAAACACATACAGGAAATAATTGCTACCTTGCCTTTTGATCCCTTGAGGGGAAGAGCTGTTTGTTGATATCAGGCAGAAGGGAAGTTCACTGCTGAAGAAGTTGTGATAATCATCACAAAATAGCTAAAAGAAATGTGGTCATTTTTTTTTTCAAACCACAGGGGCCTCCTGCCTACAGAACTTCACTGCTCCTAGTAGAACTTTTCTTCCCTTTCCAATTTCAATTAGAAAGAGACAGAGTGGGAGAGAGAGGAATGGAGAGAGAAGAGGGGACATCACAGTTCTACTCCACCACTCATGAAGCTTCCTCTTGGTACTGTGCATGGTGCTTGCATGTGGGTACAGGACTTGAACCTGTTTCTTCTCTGAGACAAAGTGTGTGCTATACTGAATTAGCTATTTCACCATCCCAGAACCTGGTGTTTGTCATTGATACTGGTGAACATTATTCAAAATCAATAACATGCTTCCAAAATGGAGTTTTGCTGTATTGACCCATGTCTCTTTTTTTCCCTGTGTACCACATTTTTCTGGAATCATCAACTTTAATGAATTAATTTTAAAACCAGAGCACTGATCAGCTCTTGTTCATGGTGGTGAGGAGGATTGAACCTGGGACTTTGGAGCCTCAGGCATGAGAAGCTCTTTGCATAAGCATTATGCTGTCTACCCCTGCACCGTGCTTTTCTAAGAACACCCCACACAACCTAATATTTTCATTCTATGGAGGAAATGAAAGAGAATTTATATCTTGTCTCAAAAACTGGACCCTTAATGAATGAACACAGTTTGTAAATATATCACTGTACTGCTCAGATACTATAGAGTCTACATTCTCATGGCGCAAGTTGTCTTACATATAGTGACCAGTTAAGATTGTTTTCACTATAAAATTAATAAGATTCACTGGAGTCATACCCAGCTTCAAATTCTGTCCATTTCTCCTAAGACACGCTGAAGATAAATATCATGGACTAGTTATTTGAGGTGAAATTGTATGAATATTTATGTGTGTTTAATTTGTTCTTTGTTAATATCAATCTCTATGAGAACTGATATGAATGAAAAAGTTTTATAAACTACTGATATTTCAGATATAGTTTCCATATCTTATGGATCATAGTGGATAATCTTCTGTTATTATAATGTTACAACTGACTTGTGTGTTTACTAGATGTCAAGAGTTGACAAGATTTTTTTTTAACCAGAGCACTGCTCAGCTCTAGCTTATGGTGGTGTGGGAGACTGAACCTGGGATTTTGGAGCCACAGGCATGAGAGGATTTCTTTCTCAAACTGGGAGTACACCCTTGTACTTCCCTGTGTATGGAAATAAATGTGAAATTTATGTCTCAACAAGACTTCCTACTGGGTTAGAATATGGGAAAATCATCTTGACTTACTAGAAGAAATTGACATGTTTCAGGTGCCAGATGCCATTTCTTAGAAGTCTTCCATCTTTATCCTGTGTTATGCAAAGGCTTACCATTTTTCTGAACATTAATTAAAACTTTATTAATTTACATAATAATATGTATAAAATTCATAGTAATTAATAAGATACCACATTAACTTATCATACCCAACAAAATTAAAATGTAGGTAAGATTATACTAATAGGTAAAACAGAGAAGGGGAATTCTTTTTCTTCTTTTTTTAATATAATTTTTATTAGTTATTTAATAATGATTGACTAAATTGTGGTATAAGTAGGGTATAGTTCTCACCACCAGAGTTCCATATTCGCTCCCCTCCATTGGAAGTTTCCCTATTCTTCATCCCACTGGGAATATGGACCAAAGATCTTTAAGGGGTGCAGAAGGTGGGAAGTCTGTCTTTTGTAATTGCTTCTTGGCTAGACATGGGCATCAGCAGAAGGGGAAGTCTAATGGATAATAACCATGTAAAAGGTGGTCATCAAAAAAGGAGATCATCAGTAATTACCAATAATAACAAATATAAAGGATAATAATCTTACATATAAAATTTTTACATTGGAAATTGGTTAGAGACATCTCATTTGACAACAGTCTGTTTCGGTTGAGTGTCTTGTTTATTTCTAATAGAGAATGCAGTTGGGAGAGATAGCTTACTGTAGGGAAATTTGTGAGGATGTGGTTGAGCTTGGCAGGACTTGATCTGAGGGCCACGTTCATCCTGTCAGTCTCTCTCTACTGAGAGGTCTAGCGAGGAGAGAAACAACCCCCCAAGGTTTGCCTCATCTTTTCAGATTCCCTGCCTCACAAAGTACCCTGCATTCCTGATACTATGGCCTGCTCCCTTATTATCTACATAATCATTGTTTTGCCTGAAAGATCCCCACCCATTCCATTCCTTTGATCTATCTTCTTTCTACCCTCAAGACCCTCCCTGCTGCAAGGTATTATTAACCCTACCAGTTAAAACCCTTGCAACAGTTGCTAAGGAAGTTCCTACCTTTCCCAGCTCCATTTTGCCTTTCTCTGCCCCTTTCCAAACCATGTAAAGCCATTTCCATTTCCGACTTGCCACTTCCGGGTCCGATTCTTAAAAGCCTTGGCTGTCTGATTAATAAAGAATTGAACTGCCTTGCCACCACCAGCTCTGTTCCTGGGTCATCTCTCTTGTGTCACTGAGTGAGTAGTAGCGCAGACTGGATCCGATCTCATTCTCTCCAACCCAGAGAGTACATGCCCGAGAAGGGGCACCCCCACAATAGCCCGGCAGCATACTGGTTATACAAAGAGACTGTCATGTCTGAGGTTCCAACAAAGTCCCAGGTTCAATTCCCTTGCACAGCTGTAAGTTGAAACTGAACAGTGCTCCTGTAAAAAAGAAAAAAAGTGTGTATATATATATATATATATTATATGCAAAAGAGAATTATATGATATTTTATGATAATGCAAACATGTGTATGCTACCAATATCAGGTTTTAGCTTATAGTATAACGGAAATTGACAAGAGACCCACCAATTCATAGATAAAATTTTATTAGGAGTCAATATTTGAAGATAGTGAAACATCACAGGATGCTTCCTCAAGTAGAATTCACATTAGAGTTTTAATGGGACAAGAACATGTGTGGACAAGAATGTTGAGGAGGACTCTCCAATCAGTCCACAGGCAACCTATACACTCAGATAAGGTTCTTTAGTTAATGTAGAAATGACTCTTGACCGTACTGGGTTCTCTTATGCAGCTGTGCTTGTGGACTGCATTACCCTCTAGAGATAGTCAGTTACTACCTGGTTCAAGATAGTCCAAGGCTTATTAGTTGTGTAGGAGTCTTACCTGGCATGCTCAGGGAGGGAGTTATGTCTCATTACTGCTACTTGGAAGACTATATAGGGATTATTGTCTGAACTTATGTACTGGTTTCATATAGGGAAGTCCTGAGTTTAGCTGAGAAGGAAATGGACGGTCAGAGTACACTTTTCCTCTTGATTACCAAGGTATGAACAGTTACATGCCTTTCTAGAGCACAAGTCAACATAAATATTAACATTATAGCAGTTTTAAAAGTTAAAATCAAAGCAAAAAATAATAATAAAGATTCTGAGTACTTTCAAGTATAAAGGCAGACACAAGTGAAGACACAGGAAGCTTAACAATATTTTTAGGTTTCCACTAGTTAACCTATAAATTGCTAAATAGGTATTTAATATTATTCTTAAAATGTAATTATATGCCATAGAAATGCATTAACATATATATATATATATATATTTTGACAGTAAACACACTATATCATTTTTGTATGTTGTTTGACAAAAAGTCACAAAGCTTGAGCTAAAAATTCAAGAAAATAGGTAAGATTTGAGGGTAAATTTTTTTAAATCCATTGACTTAAAAACTCAGAATTTGTTCTGCTTTATATCTTCATGCTTTTCAGCCATCAAGTGGCAAATACTACCATGACGTCAACTTGACTTCCCTGGGCAGAGGACCTCACTAATGTTTCCTGGGACTCCACTGCTTTGGAGCCCTGCCCCACTAGGGAAAGACAGAAACAGGCTAGGTGTATGGATCAAACTTCCAGCACCTAAGCAATTACAGGAGCCAGAACTTCCATCTTCTGCACCTGATAATGATCCAGGGTTTATACTCCCAGAAGGATAAAGAATAGGAAAGCTACTTAAAAAAAAGTTTACCAACTATGAAATTCAGTTAATAAACTTTGTTTTAAATGCCAAAAAAAGGGCTTCAGGGCTTGTTCTTTTATCACTGAGACCACTCCCACAAAATTACATTGCATGTGAACTTTCCAGATTGACTTCCTTGATATAACCAGTTTAGCAGTGATAATTAATTTGAACTTACAAATACTTATAATTTTTAAAAACAAATCAAAAAGTTTTTTATATTTATTTATTTTATTTTCCCTTTTTGTTGCCCTTGTTGATTTTTATTGTTGTTGTAGTTATTATTGTTGTTGTTATTAATATCATCGTTGTTGGATAGGACAGAGAGAAATGGAGAAAGGAAGGGAAGACAGAGAGGGGGTAAAAGAGAGACACCTGCAGACCTGCTTCACTGCTTGAGTAGGAATCACGGAAGAGAGACTGGCCACTTCGGGGTCCTGGGGAGACTGCTGACGAGGGTGAGCACGTGGAGTAAACCACCTCTCAGGAAAAGCTTCAGGGAGACATCTCGTTTACTGGGTGTACAAGCAAGCAGAAATACCCAGGGTTAGGAAAAGGTTAAGGTGATCATTAAGTCACATACAATACAGGGTTAAGTCCTGACCTATCAGGTGTTTGTTCATTACTGGGAAGTTACCATATAAGGTCTATTCACAAGCTGACCATGCATAGGTAGGCATCTCTCTAAAGGTAAATCATAAGGGGGAGGGGGGAAGTTAAGCAAAACCAGGACATTTGTGGTGGGTTTCAGTTTGCCATATATGGTAATTTATGGCCTTGTTCAAAAGGAACGAGGAAGTATGTGCAAGAAAGTTCGCAGTCTTGAAAATTCCATCCATCTTGAGGTCATGGGGTCGAGTGGGGACCTGCCTACCCCCTCCTGTGAGGAGCGGGTTTGGGGTCCACCCTCTCAGACTCTCATGGAGATAATGGCCAGGTTTTCCAGAGAGTGGCCTTTCCCCACATGAGCATATAATTTACATATTTATGATATAAATCTAATAGTATGCACATACCAGCATGTTATGGTCTTGGTAAATGTCTCTGATATATACACTTAATGTTTTTGTCCTACTTCAATATTTCTAAATTTAAAAAAATCTAGAAAATGAGTGAACACATTGTCAAATATGAAAAATATCCAAATGATTCAAAGAATTAAATATCTAAAGGAGTAAAGACATACACGTTAGAAATCATAAATAAAAATAGAGTGGTAATTTGACATACACACAAATTATAGAGTAGTTCCAAGAACAAGATAATTAACATATCCATCACCTCACATAAGTAATTATTTGCTGTGTGTGATGAGAGTGCTTACTGCCAACCTTCAGCAATTCTCAAATACAGAATGCCATAATTTTAAATAGCTTCCATGATGTACCCTTAGACCCTGAGAACACATTCTTTTTATAACTGAATAATTTCAGCCTTTGAGATATATCACTCTGCTTATAATTCCACTAGCCCCTGGTAAGCATTGTAATTTTTGCTTCCAAAAAACTTATCTTTTTAGAAAAGACCCACATGTAAGTGATACCTAACAGTGTATTTCTTCCTCTGGCTTATCAGATAATCATTTGATATACTTTAAATACACATGATTACATTTTTCAAGAAATAATGATCACAGACATTAAATAGATGGAATTAAAAATAATAAAAATATTCAACAAAAGATACTTAAAAATAAAAGGATATTAGAAAATCACAGGCTAAAGTAAACAATTTCTAGCTAATTTTCCTCAGAAATAAAATTCAAGTATATTAGAGACTTAAACAAGTAAATGGAACCATGAAATTAACAGAAGATATAGGAGGGGAAAATAGTTTCCTACAAGAACCTGTAAAACATGTTTCCCAAAACAATAAAGTAACTGAAAAAATATTTAAGTGCTGGTTTTGATGATAAAAAGCACTGCTTTTTACATGAGATGAATCAAAACTTGAAATCATATAGGTATAAATATTTCATGAAAGAATATAAAGGGATATTTTACAGTTATGTTTGTAAAACCATTTCCATATGATTCTTTATATTGAACAAGAAAACTAAATAAAGAAAAAAACTCTGTCCAATCTGAGACAAAATGAAAAAAGACTGCCACACCATGATTTACTAAGAAATAACTCTGAAGAGAGGAACAGATGTTCCTTGTACATGAGCAGGATAAAGCAGGTCTTATAACCAATTAATAGAGAAATAGTGTTCATCTTGGTGAAAATATTTTCCTGGTGAGTATATTTCCCAGAGCTCCTTTCATATCCCGATTCCTCAGACTATAGATAAAGGGATTTAGCATGGGAGTGACCAGAGTGTACAATATGGCCACAATAACATTTTTGTCATTGGAGTTGCTGGATGAAGGGAAAAAGTAAAGTCCAATAATAGGTCCATAGTAGAGAGAAACTACAGTGAGGTGAGAGCCACATGTGGATAAGGCTTTCAAGATTCCCTTGGTGGAAGGTACCCTCAGGATAGAGGCCCCAATATGACCATAAGAGACCAAGATGCAGATGAATGGCACAGTAATGACCACCACTCCCACAGTGAGGATTACCATCTCATTGACTGTGGTGTCAGAGCTGGACAGCATAAGTAAGGCAGAGAGGTCACAAAAGAAGTGGGGAACAGTGTTGTCTTCATAGAAAGAGAGACGGGCCAGGAGGACAGTGTGTAAAAGGGCACTAGCAAAAGATAGGATCCAAGAAATAATTACTAGGAGGTAACACAGACTCTGACTCATGATGGTGGTGTAGTGGAGAGGGTCACAGATGGCCACATATCTGTCATAAGCCATGGAGGTGAGAAGGAAGCTATCAACATCTCCAAAAAATAAAAAGAAATACACCTGGGAAATGCACCCAGCATATGAGATGGATTGACTCTGTGTCTGCATGTTGAAGAGCATCTTTGGAGCTGTGACAGATGAGAAGGAGATGTCAGTGAGGGCCAAGTGGCTGAGGAAGAAGTACATGGGGGTGTGGAGACGAGAGTCCAGCCGGATGAGCAGGATGATGAGCAGGTTCCCCAGCACCGTGGTCAGGTACATGCCCAGGAAAAGGACGAAGTATATATCTTCACTCTCTGACCCAGTGGGGAGCCCCAGGAGAAGAAACTCAGATGCACTGCTTTGATTTTTCCCCTTCATGGTTTTTCTTTCTTTTAGTAGAAATGGGGAAAGAAAAGATTGGGAAATGAGAAAAAAATATGAGTTGACTATATGACAAGCAGTCAACTGAACATACCTTTATAATAGTCAATACATGAATTGAACCCAAATAAACCATGTATTTTTTTTATTGTCACCAGGGTTATTGCTGAGACTAGATGCTGGCACTATGAATCTTCTACTTTCAGCAGCCATTTTTTTCCTTTCTATGGTATTGAATAGGACAGAGAGAACTTGAGAGAGGAGGAGGAAATAGAGAAAGATAATTGCCTGCAAGCCTGTTTTACTACTCCTGACGCGTCTCCCTGCAGGTGGAGAGCAGAAGCTGGAGCCAGGATCCTTGCACAACCACCTGGTTCCCAAACCATGAATTTTGCCACATCATAGGTAAAGGGTTGCAAATGGTTTCCTACAGAAAAAGAATGAAGCATCAGAAGAATGATAAATGATATGACATTCAAATTTGAAGAATCTAGAAGTTCATGAAAGACAGAAAACTAGTGTGGAAGGCTGGGCCAGTGATTACTAGTTAGAAATTCTTATAAATGCTCTCCAATTGGTTTGTGATCTTGTTTTAACTGTCAGAATGCCTCTCATACACACTTTCATTCATCTTTATTTCTACTGATTTATTCTTATTTTATTTATAAAAAGGAAACACTGACAAAACCATAGGGTAAAAGGGGTACAACTCCACACAGTCCCCACCACCAGAACTCTGTATCCCATCCCTCCCCTGATAGCTTTCCTATTCTTTAACCCTCTGAGAGTATGGACCCAAGGTCATTGTGGGATGAAGAAGGTAGAAGGTCTGTAATTGACAAAATTGTGGGATAAGCAGGGTACAGTTATCAATATAATAAAATCTATGAGCTGTCTGGGTCTGAGAGACATCAGGATTTAAGATTTGGTTGAAATGTTAGGTGCAATTTCTCAACAAGGACATTAAAGACGAGTGGCTCACACTGCCAAGCTAGAGGGCTTGGGTTCGGCCCCTGGTACTCACCTGCAGGGTTGAAGCTGCATTATCAGTGTGGTAGTGCTACATTGATCTCTTTTCCTCTCTATCTCCCCTTCTCCTCTCAATATACTCTATCCTAGCAAGTAGCTAAATAAATTTTAAAAGCTTTAAAAAAGATGTCTATGTTAATTATATTAAAGATCATAACGTACCATTATATGATCTAAAGTGACATATTATGCCATGAGTCCTTCCTTTTAAGTGAATTCCCTTCTCCCTAAATGTTTTGTTTGTTTGTTTTTGTTTTTTATCTGTTACTTTCTTTCTAAGGGAATTTTATTAAATGTGAAAAAGTTATGACTTCTTACAGATCCCCACCTAATTTTAAGTTTTAACTTGACTATTCTTACTCAAGTTCTCAAACATTAGAGAATCTTTGGACTTTTCCAGTCATATCCAGTACCTACCCGTGAGTAAGATCTTGGTTAAGTGTACCCAGTACAATTACCACACAACACCTCATATGCTAACATTTTGGCTCAATTTTTATTCCAGTGACTTAACAGATTTCTTTTTGCTGTGCCAGGGTCTTGCATATACAAAATTCTACCACTTCAAGTCAGTGGTTTCATTTTTTTTATGAGAGAGAGAGAGAGAGAGAGAACTTGAGAGAGAGACAGATAATATCATAGCAGTGTTCCACCATCCATGAGCTTCCCCTTTTGCTATGGTACTCCTATGTGCTAGATCTCAATTTCAGTACCCATAAATGATAAGCCATGAGCACTACCAGGTAAGCTATTTACTAACTCCAGATATTTTTCTTGTCATATTATATCATTACTTATGTTTTCTTAATTTTATAATTCTTTTTTTTTGTTTCTTGAGGTCAGTTTGTCTTAGACTTACATATGAGCTGTCACAAAACAATAGGTAATGAGATCATGATGACTGATCTACTAAAATGGAAACTACATGTTGTGTTAGCATGTTTGCAATCTAACTTTTTTTAATGAGTACTGAGAAAGTATTTTACCCTTAGAATCATCATTCTTGTTAGAGGGTTATTGAAGATTTCAGATTGAACCAATCCTCCCAACTTAACTGAATTTTCTCTAAAATTCTAGCCTTTTCAATACACCACATTAAACTCCTGTTATTAACTCAGATGAATTGTATATTCAGTTTTTTACAGTTACTATCATATTATCAATTTATCACATTGAAAATGTTAGAGAATTAGTGTACATCTTGACTTTTTAAAAAACCTTTTCATTATTTTTATTTATTGGTTAGAGACATAAATCTAGAGGGAAGGGGATGATAGAGAAGGAGAGAGACAGAGAGAGAGACCTACAGAATGCCTCTAAGGCTCCAAGTCTCTTAGTCTCTAAGACATGGTGATCCTTGTCATGTCTCTAAGGCTCTACAATTCAGAAGATAACTAGAAATTCTCTTCTTATGTGTTTGGTTAATCAGAGTCCTAGTAATAAGACCCTGCCATGAGAAAATTATAAAAATAAACATTTTAGCAGACAGGGAGGTAGTGCAGTAGACAAAGCCTTGGACCCTCAAGATGAGGTCCCAAATTCAATCCCGGGCATGGGTTGTACCAGAGGTATGCTCTGATCCTCTCTTTTTATCTTTCTTCCTCATCATATATAAATAAACACATTTGTTAAGAAAAATAAAACATTTGATGAGAATTTTGAGGAGACAATACTATGGCACATGAGAAATAGAAATTCAGGAGCTTGGGAAAGTTATGGATTGAAAGAATTAACTAAAAGTCAGATTATGTTAGGCTTTCACTGATGTGATGGGACATTTTGATTCTATTCTCAGTCCAGCAGAAGTCACATGAGAAGTCTTAAGTAAAGGAATGATTGAAAAACTTTAAGTAGTATGATTGCTATTAGGTACAAAACAGACCGTAACAAGGCAAAAGCATCAGCAGGAATCTTAATAGGAAGACTGTGTAGTACTCAAGTACAAATAAGTACCTGCATATACCTTTATCATAGCAGTAGAGATGAAGATAACTACAGATTTAAGAGGAACATCATAGGGGAAACTAACAAACCTATATGGGTTAAAGGTAGTCAGGAAGAGATATGCTTTTATCCTGCCTTTTCAAATGTTATAAAGAATTCAAGCTATATTATTCTGGGTTGTAGAGCCTTAGAGACATGATGGGGATCGGTAGGACACACAGCACACACACGCAAATAAAATGCACAAACCATTAGAATCACACTACAGCTTGTAAATTCTATTCCTGCTCTGACATTGCCCCTTAGGCAATACCTTCAGTTACAAAGCAGTTTTCTTCATTTCCCTCTAGAAGGCACAGAGTACCCCCAATGCAGGTCGCAGTCTCTAAGGGCTTCAGATACATTGCAACAAGGAGAGGAATTACCAGTTTAAAACCAACTGAAAAAGATATGGTCAATCCGAACTTGTTGCCAATTCCAGAGCAAAGTATAAGGGTCCTATTTCACAAATCATGGAAAAATCTCTAGAGAGGAGGGCAAATCTCTATGGGCTATACCCAGTTACGACTAAGAACAGATAGTGCCATTACCTTTGGTTCCCTTGAGGAGAAACACTATTAGTACCAGGCAGAAGTTCACCCTTAGAGGAATAAAGATAATAACCACAAAGAAGTTCCTAGGAATTTGCTTTACAAAGGTTTTTACCTTTTAAGTTGGCATTGGGAAAAATGTGATGTGGAGTTAATAGCAAGCAAAAGTGAAGCCCAATTGTGTTAACCAAAGTCTTTTGTTTCTGATGTCCATGCTATTTCAAAAATACCATACTCTAATACTCCAAAAAAAATCATAGCAAAAGGCTTTTAATATTATTTTATCATTATTATTATGCATCCAGGATTATCGTTGTGGCTTGTGGCAGGAACTATGTATCCACTGCTCCTGGTGGCCTTTTTTTTTTTTTTTCCCATTTTTCACTGGACAGGACAGAGAGAAATTAAGAGAGAAGGGGGGAGAGAGATATAGAAAGGTAGACACATGTAAACCATTTGTGAAGCTTCCCCCTGAAGGTGGGGAACTGGGGGCTCGAACATGGACCTTTGCTTAGGTTCCTTGTGCTTAGTACTATGTGAGCTTAACTGGGTGCATGAAAGATCTTGCATATTTATCACCATCTCTGGGTCCATAAGAATAGAATACAGCCTCTATAAATCTTGCACTTCTTTAAAAAATTATCTTTATTTATTGGATAGAGACAGATATTGAGAGGGAAGGGGGGATAGAGAGGGTGAGAGGCAGAGAGACACCTGCAATACTGCTTCACCACTTGTGAAGTTTTCCCCCTGCAGATGGGGTCTGGGGGCTTGAGCCTGGGTCCTTGAGCACTGTAACATGTATGTTCAACCAGGTGTGTCACCACCTGGGCCCCAGTCTTGGACTTCTTCCCAAAAGCTATGGATCAACATTGTCTTGGTGTAAGTTTAACAAATATAATATAGAATTAACATTCAAGATATGCTTTTCACTAAACACACTGCAAAACTGAATCTAGATTTCTTTTATGCATCTCCAGCTCTATTCTTTCAAGCCAGACAGAAAAGGGATATTATGTGCTTGCTATTTGAGGTGAAGATATGAGAATATTTCCAAATGTATTCTCTTGTAACTGGGATGAAGAAGCTTTGTAAAGTATCTATATTTCAGAAATCATCTCCAGGTTCTGTGGATCATAACTAATAATTTACTACTATGTGTATACTGATTTAAATGTCTTGTCTTATGTGTTAAATGTTAAGTTGGCAGACTTTCTTCTGAAACCGAAAGTAGAACCTCATTGGCACCTTCTTTCCATAGCTGCAAGAGAAAAAAAAACTTTACTACACTGTATTATTTCCATTTGTTATGCATTGCTAGAAATCAAATTCAGCATCTCACTCATGCCTTCCATTGCGAAGCTACTTCACAGATTCAATGATTTTATTCTTTCTATTTGTTACAAAATTATATCCATCATCATTAGGCTCTTTTTAATTACCATATTATAAAACTTAAAAGGTATGATTTCAAATCTGTATATGTATATGAAACTCAATCAATATACCACAAAATTTCTTATTTCATTCCACTAAAGACATTTTTTGCCTATCCCCCCACTTCCTCTCCCCAATTCTTTCCAATAACCACTAGAGACTTCAAAGTTTTGTGATTAGTATTTTGCAACATTACTTGATTTACTTACTCATATCTCACATGTGTGAAGTCTTCCAACAATTGTCTTTTATCTCCTCTCTTCTTTTTTTGTTAATAATTTATTTACTTGCTTGTTTCAGAATAAGAGAATCATGACATTACTCTGGCATACATAACCCTGGGGATCAAACTTAGGACCTCATGCTTTTGATCCCAGCATTCTACATCCCCCCAAGACTACAACTTTCTTATTTATTTCAATTGGTATAATTATCTCAAGTACTATCTATCTTACTCAGAAAGGTACACTATCCTCTCTTTTAATAGCAGAGTAATATTCCATTAAGTATAAATGCTATTTTCTTTTTTAAAAAATTATTAGTGATTTTAAAATGATTAACAAATTTGTAAGATAACAGGGGTATAATTCTATACAGTTCCCACCACCAGAGTTCTGTGTCTCATCCCCACCACTGGATGTTTCCCAATTCTTTATTATATCTCTCTGGGAGTATGGACCAAAAGTCTTTATGAGATACTGAAAATGCAAGGTCTGGCTTCTGTAATTGCTTTTCTGCTGGACATGGGTGTTGATAGGTGATCCATAACCCTAACTGTTTCTATCTTTCCCTAATGAGGTAGGGCTCTGGAGAGGTGAGATTTCAGGGCACATTGGTGAGGCTATCTGCCCAGGGAAGTAAGGACGGAATCATAGTAGCATCTGCAATTTGTACACCCCATTTTTCTTTATGTTACCTTCTGTTGATAGATATTTAGATTGATTTTATATTTGGAGTATTATGAGTAATGCTGCTATAAACACAGGGACACATATATTCTCTTAAATTTATGTTAGCCTTCAAATAAATGTCTGAGTAGTATTGAGGGATAATATAGTGTTTGTAGTTCTTGTAGAATCTTCTTTGTTTTGCATAGGAGATACCCCAATTTATATTTCACCAATAGTGTATTAAAGTTGTGTTTTTTTCTCCATAAACTCACCAGCACTTGTTTCTTCCAACTGTTTATTAATTTAATTTTATCACATCAGGGTTATTACTGGGGCTTAGTGCCTTCAAGAAGAGTCCACCTCTACCAGTGGCCATTTTTTCCTTTTTTTCCACTGCTTTTTAAAATTTTATTTTATTGGATAGGAGAGAAATTGAGAAGGAAGGGTGAGACGGAGAAAAAGAAAGATGGACACATACAGACCTGTTTTACTGCTCCTATCGTTCCCCCTGCCCCGCAGATGCAGACTCAAATACCAAGTTTATAATAATTTCATTTGGTTAAATCACTTTCCTTCCAAGGATAAATACTTTGCTACTTAGGCTCAACAAACACTTCTCTCATGTGAATCATGAGGCAGTGATGTAATTATTCCTGATTATGTCTAATTTGAAGCTGGGGAAGAGGACTTGCCACCTGGGTTCTCATCAAGATTTGTTCAATTAGAATTCACACCTATTGCTCATGAATTGTTAAAAATTGTGCACATCTATATATCTATCCATTAATTGTCCTTGTGGCAATATTTCTTAGAGACCCAACTTACTTCATTGTATCCTGAGTCTTCCAGAGAGAAATGGAAAAACCTAACCATGTCTTGTAGCTGAAGGTATGTGTGATCATTACTTAAGAGACAATGAAGGGAAGAAGTAGAGGTCATATTTAGTAGTGAGACTGAAATATTTGTGTATATTTGCATGTGTATCCAGTGTGTGCTACTGTGTCCTTGCTTAGATATATTAGTCATCAGCCAATGTATGACAAATAGTGCCATGTAAAATATTTTCATTTCCTTTATTTTTTAATTTATTTTATTTTTTCCACTAGGGTTATCACTGGAACACTGTGTCCACACTAGGAATCCACATTAGGAATAGAGTAGATAGAATGAGAGAAATATAGGCAATTGCAGACCTGCTTCACCACTTGTCAAGTGTCCCTCCCCTACCCCAAACCACCCCCTACAGTAGGAGAACAGGGGCTCGAACCTGGATCCCTGCACACAGTAATGTGTTCAGCAACCAAGTGCTACTGTTTGGCCCTTAAATGCTAAATTTTTTAAAAAAATTAGTCCCTGAGTCTCACACATGCCTGATACCACCACTCCAGGCTATCATTTCCTTTACTTTAAGGAGATAGAGAGAAAAGACAGGCACACAGAGAGGAAAGGCAACACAGCACTGCTCTGCAACACATGGAGCTTCCCTAGTAATTACATTTTCACCCGACTTCTCATAATTCCTCCTATTTCTTTTGTGGGGAGGTTTACTGTGAAAATGACTTTTTTAACATTAGCCTAATATATAACATATATGTATATATATAAATTGTAAAGTTTACATAAATAAAAATGTAATATTAGTTGCATTAGTTCAAAGTTAGATTTCACCAGAACAGATTTTAGACACAAAAAATATGGATATTTAATTTACAACTTAAGATGGTGTTATAAAATATGGATAAAAAGGATATTATATTTGTGCCATTAACATGATCTCACCATACCCTGATCCAGATTCAAGCCTTGGCCTCACATAAAGGTGCTGGGACTATAGAACTGCAAAGGAAGTTCTCTCTCACTTTCTTTCTCTATTTTTGTCATCACTGGGGCTTCACCACTCTGGGTTGACTATTTAAGATAGAAAAGGGGAGTCAGAGGGAAAGAGACAAAAAAACTGCACCATTGTGAAATTCAGAGGAGGGTAGTTAGAAAAAGAGAGAAACTTGCAGCACTGCTTTACTGCTTGTGAAGCTTCTCCCCTGCAGATGGGGACCGGGAATTTGAATGAACCCTGGTTCATGAACACTGTAATGTATGTGCTCTACGAGGTGTACTGCTGCCAGATCCAAGATATTATCTTTTGAAAAATATCCATATAATTTTCTGTAGGGATTGGATCAGGTTGTATTCCCACCAACAGTGTTTAAGAGTCTTTTTTTTTTTTCTTCTCCACATTCTCACCTACATTTGTTGCTTCTGGTCTTTTAATGTAGGTCAGTCTCAAAGGTGTGAGATATAGTATCTCAGTATTGTTTCCATTTGCATTTTCTTGAAGATCAGTGATCAAGAATTTTTTTTTTATCTTTGTCTTCTGTAAGTACTTTTAGTGATGTGTTAATCAGTTCTTTTCTCCGTATTTTGATATCATATATATAGATATGTACTTGATATTGAATTTTGTGAATTTTTTTCTCTAAGTTAGATATTAGTCTTTTGTCATAAGACTAGTCAAATTATGTTTTTATGTGATAGTCACATTTCATTCTTTCATAATATATCTTTTTCAATTTTTCCTAACAAAATTGAAGGTCATGCAGAGGAGTAATCATAGCACCTTTTCTGAATTTCTTCTCCTGGGGCTACCCATTCAACCAGAGCAGCGGGGCACATTCTTTGCCCTCTTCCTGATCATGTACCTGACCACGGTGCTGGGGAACCTGCTCATCATCCTGCTCATCCGGCTGGACTCTCGTCTCCACACCCCCATGTACTTCTTCCTCAGCCACTTGGCCCTCACTGACATCTCCTTCTCATCTGTCACAGCCCCAAAGATGCTCTTCAACATGCAGACACAGAGTCAATCCATCTCATATGCTGGGTGCATTTCCCAGGTGTATTTCTTTTTATTTTTCGCAGATATTGACAGCCTCCTTCTTACCTCTATGGCTTATGATAGGTATGTGGCCATATGTCACCCCCTTCACTACACCGCCATCATGAGTCAGAGCCTCTGCTTCCTGTTAGTAATTATGTCCTGGCTCCTATCAGTTGCTGGTGCGCTTGCTCATACCCTCCTTCTGCCTCGACTTTCTTTTAATAGAGACAACATTGTTCCCCATTTCTTTTGTGACCTTTCTGCTTTAATTAAGCTGTCTAGCTCAGATACCACAATTAATGAGTTGGTTATCCTCACTGTGGGAACTTTGATCATTACTGTACCCTTCATATGCATTTTGGTCTCTTATGGCCGCATTGGGGCTTCTATTCTGAGGGTCCCCTCCACCAAGGGAATCTTGAAAGCCTTGTCCACATGTGGCTCTCACCTCACTGTGGTTTCTCTCTACTATGGATCTATTATTGGACTTTACTTTTTCCCTTCATCCAACAACTCCAATGACAAGAATGTTATTGTGGCCATATTGTATACTCTGGTCACTCCCATGCTAAATCCCTTTATCTATAGTCTGAGGAATCGGGATATGAAAGGAGCTCTGGGAAATGTACTGTGTAGAAAAAGATTTTCACTAATATGAACATTGTTTTCCCTAGTAACTGGGTATAAAATTTTTTCAACCCTGTATGTGCAATGTGTCATTTCTCTCCTAAAATCTATTTCTTCATCAGTTGTGATGCGACTCTTTCAGATTTTCCAATAATGCAATAAATTTTCTCAAAATATGTGATTAACATTGACTATCTTTACATTTTATAATGACCACCAGAGTTTAAAAGAAACAAAGAGTTATGGCCTTTGTTAGCGTCCGGTGGGTATCACTGGGTAGGAGCCAACTAAATTTCACAATTTTTCCCTCCACGCCATTGACATTTTTCTGATTCTTTCCATTTTATACCTATATGTGAATGTCTATATTGCTGAAAGTCCCCTCCCCCCAACAGTTATCTCTTCTACCTTTATGATCCAGTATTCTATAGATCAATCTGTCCTAAGAGTCTCTGTAGTGGATCTAAACAGAATGCTCAAAACTTCTAGATACTTTGGGCATCCATAAGAAAAATTATACACACAGACTTCCATTCCTGTTTATTGACCCCAAATCCATGAACTGAAGAGTGTAATTAGTCAAGGAATGAATACTAATGGATCAACCGTAAAACTTGTAATTCCAGGTAAAGATGCCTATCAAGTGCTCTGTATTATTCTCTATTTCAATTATGCTCTTATTAATGTAAATAAATGAATTAAGCTTTGAGGAATAAATCTAGGGCTGGCAAAACAGTTCACTTGGAAAGTATGCTACTTTGCCTTGTGTGTGACCCAAATTTGAACTCTACCCCCCACAACTTTGAAGGAAGCTTTGGTGCTGTGGTCACTTTCCTTATCATATATATATATCTATATAGATATATATATAGATATATTTATCATCTATCTATCTATCTATCTATCTATCTATCTATCTATCTATCTATCTATCTTCCTCTCTCTCTGCCTCTCTACTTCTCCGTCTTTTTCAAAGAAAAAGAAAGTGGGGAGGAGAAGGAAAAGGAAGAAGAGAAAAGATAAAGGAAATCTAGAGTACAAGGTTATAGCATAATGTTTATGAAAAAAAGACTTCTATGCCTGAGGCTCCAAGTTCCCAGGTTCAATCCCCAGCATCATTAAACTACTAAACCAAAGTTGAGCAGTGCTCTGGGGACACGGACACACACACACACACACACACACACACACACACACACACACACATGTACACACACACACATACATACACACACACATTTATATTTTTCTAAGGTGCACTTGTAAGTCAATTGATATCATGTAAACAATAATACAAAACTTATAACTTTAAAAACAATTGTTTTTGTTTCCCTTGACAAAGATATCACTAATAATGATGTTGAAGAGTTTATCAGTTGAATTTTTTTCTATGAGTTTTATAGTTTCAAATCTTACACTCAATTCCTTAACATATTTTGAGTTTATTTTCTGTACATACTATAAGATAGGAGTCCATGGTGTTGGGTGGTAGCACACCTGGTTGAGCACACATACTGTAATATGTAAGGACCCCGGTTCAATCCCCTGGCCCCACCTGCAGGGGGAAGGCTTTGCAAGTGGTGAAACAGGATTACAGGTATCTCTCTCTCTCTCCCTTCTATCTCCCTATTCCCTCCTTATTTCTGGCTGTCTCTATACAATCAATAAAGAAATAAAAATATAGGAGTCCAGTTTTATTATTTTATATGTGGATTCCAGTTTTTTCAGGATCATTTTTGTTTGTTTTTGTGTTCTTCAGTATGGCACCAGAAATTAAACACAAGGTCTCATGCTGCATGTGACACATCTCTGAGCAACATTTCTGGACTAATACTTTTATCATATTAATTCTTCTCTTCCTATGTGAGGGAGTAGGGAGGAAGAGATAGTAAGAGAGAAGGTGGCACAACATCATTTCACAAACTATGGAGCTTCCCCTATATTGTCCATCATGGTCTCATGTGGTGCCAATGTTAGAACAAAAGGTCTTGTGCATGGAAGACATGTTCTCTACTTGGTAAACTATCTCCCAGATGCCCAACATCATTTTTTTAGATTTTATTTATTTATTAATGAGAAAAGATAGGAGGAGATAGAGAGGAAGAACCAGACATCATTCCTGCACATGTGCTGCTGGGGATTGAACTTGGGACCTCATGCTTGAGGAGTCAGTGCCTTATCCACTGAACCACCTCCTAGACCACCAAACATCATTTCTCAAAGATATTTTCCTCTCTAAACTATATGGTTTTGACTCCTTTGCCACAAATTACTTGTGGGATTACTTCTGATCTCTTGATTTGCAGTGGTCTGTATGTCTGATCACCCCTCAAAAAGACTATGTAACTTTTCAATTGAATATAAGTCAATCTTAAGGATAGATAATGTTTTGGAAATAAAACATGTCACAATAAATATATGAAGATTGAATTCATTTCCAAGTTCTTTTCTTTTATTCATTCTTTTTATTTTAGATATATAGAGAGGGAGGCAGAAGACTGAGAAGATAGAATATAACAGCAGTCTATCATCTATATATAGAGTTTTCTCTGGTACTGTCTATGGTGCCCCCATATGATGCCAGTGTTTGAACCCAGATCCTTGTGCATGGGAAAGCATGTGCTCTACTGGGTGAGATGGCTCCTATTTCTCAAGTATCATTTATTTTTTTATTTTTTAATTTCTTTATTGGGGAATTAATATTTTACATTCGACAGTAAATATAATAGTTTGCATAACATTTCTCACTAGGTTCTCTGTCATCCTTTTTGGACCTGCATTCCCCCCACCCCCACCCCAGAGTCTTTTACTTTGGTGCAATAGGCCAGTTCCAGTTCAGGTTCTACTGTGTTTTCTCTTCTGATCTTGTTTTTCAACTTCTGCCAGAGAGTGAGATCATCCTATATTCATCTGTCTGTTTCTGACTTATTGCACTTAACATGATTTTTTCAAGGTCCATCAAAGATCAGCTGAAAATGGTGAAGTCACCATTTTTAAACTGAGTAGTATTCCATTATGTATATATAGCACAACTTGCTCAGCCACTCATCTGTTGTTGGACACCTGAGTTGTTTCCAGGTTTTGGCTATTACAAATTGTGCTGCTAAGAACATATGTGTACACAGATCTTTCTGAATGGATGTGTTGGGTTCCTTAGGATATATCCCCAGGAGAGGAATTGCAGGGTCATAGGGTAGGTCCATTTCTAGCCTTCTGAGAGTTCTCCAGACTCTCAAGTATCATTTCTTATCACAGTTGTGTGATCTGGAAATCAACTACAAGGAAAAAAGTGAGGGGGGGATAGCAAACCTCTGGAGATTAAAAAAACATGCCACGTGAAACCTATTGTATCAAGGACGCAATTAGTGGAAGAATAAAAACAAACAAAACCTCTAGAGAACAAGGAGGTGAAACACAAAGTAAAACTTGGGCTGAGTTTTGTGTATTGCACCAAAGCAAAGGACTCTGGGGAAGAGTGGTAGGGAGGGGAGTTGGGAATGTGGGTATTTGGGGTCCTGGTTAAAGATGGTGGGAAAGGACCTAAGTTGTGGGAGTGAGACTGTTTTATAGACACCTATCATGGTGAAATGAGAAAATGTACTTATGTTTCAACAGCTGTAGTGTAAACTATTAGCTTCCCCACCAAAAGAAATGATGGGAAATAGAGGAAAGGAAAATAAAGCTGCAGTTACCAGATCCTTTTGAAGTGGTAAAAGCAGTATCAAGAGGAAAGAAAATATAGCCCTATCTCAAGAAATAGGAACTTTATTTTCATTTCATAATTGGTGTTAACATTTATTTTTTGAGATAGAGATAGATACAAGACGATAGGTAGATAGATGATAGATAGAGGATAGGTAGATAGATAGATAGATAGATAGATAGATGATAGATAGATACCACAACATCAAAATTTCCTTAAATGTGATTTGTCTGACTTAAACCTAGGACAAACACTGTCCAATTAAAGAAGCTACTTCTCCAGCAGTGGTATTTTATTTTCATCAGAGCATGCACCAAGGAAGAATTGGTAGCCTCTCTCAACCTGGTTTGGGGCAGAGATGTATTTTTAAGGTAGAGAGGAGACACCTGCATGTTAGAAGTTAACAGCAGATGGACAATTTGTAGTAATAAGACACTTACCTGTGACTAATGATACAGGAATTTCCTGAATGGCACACATTATCTCCTATGGGTAGTAGACCCATTCTGGGTGAGAGGAATTGCAAAATAAGAAGTAAAAGCCTGACCCACTGTCTCATGTTTAGGTAGGAAGGAACTTTCTGGTCCCTCCTGGCTTGTCATTGAAGCCGGAGATCTGGAATCTAGAAGTGGGGAGGGAGGGAGGAGGATCTCTGCAGGTAATGTCTGGTAAAAAGAAAGGAAATTACCATGAACCCCAAACTCCTGGAAATGCATCCTCCTGTTCCTAATTAGGTTTCATAGGTTTTAGAATGGTTTATGTTCAGATTGTTCCCTGCCTTGGTTTAGTTTACATGTGTTTGCTGGAGGAGGTAAACATATACCTCCATATTTGGCTGTATCACTGAAAGTTCTGTCATTTACTTTATAAGTTTAAGGGAAAGTATATCTTAAATGGTTATTCTTTGTTATTGTGATGCATTTGCATCAAATGAATGTTGACTATGCGGGTATGGGAAAAGAGACCAAGTTGTCTTATTTTTAATAGAAATTATATTTGGTTGCCT
This sequence comes from Erinaceus europaeus, assembly GCF_950295315.1. Lineage (NCBI taxonomy): Eukaryota > Metazoa > Chordata > Mammalia > Eulipotyphla > Erinaceidae > Erinaceus > Erinaceus europaeus. Next base: position 94,160,928 of record NC_080171.1, on the reverse strand, counting down.
CATTTCCTATTCTGGTGGTAGGATTAAAAACTCTTTCAGGGGCCATGTGGTGGCACACTGGGTTAAACACACATAGTATGAAACACAAGGACCTGCTCAAGGATTCTGGTTTGAGCCCCTGCTAACCACCTGCAAGGGGGTTCACTTCTCAAGTGGTGAAGCAGGTCTGTAGATATCTGTCTTCCTCTCTCCTTCTCTATCTTCCCCTCCCCTCTCAATTTTTATCTCTCCTATCCAAAAATAAAAATAAAAATAAAATGGCCACAGGGTAGTGGGTTCATAGTGCAGGCACTAAGCCCCAGCAATAACCCTGGAGGCAAAAAACAGAACAAAACAAAAAAATAATACTCTTTCATTCTTTTTCATAGAGTGAAAGCACTAAGATATTTTTGGTGACCATAAAGAAACATGCAGAAACAGAAGAATTTAGCAAACAGTGTCAATCCTAGACTTTGGTTTCCTATGGATTCTGAGCCACATGTCACTCAAGGTCAGCTGAAAAGACAAAATGCTTTGTGAAATACCAAATTCTTAGTAGCTTCTTTTGTTTAAAACATTTTTCCTCATCAGTCTCTATCTCTCCTCTCTCTCTGTATCTTTCATTAAAATAAATAAAATAACTTTAAAAATTATTTCTATTTATTTATTATTGGATGGATACATTGAGAAATTGAGAGGGGAGGGGGATAGTGAGGGAGAGAGGTAGAGAGACACCTGCAGCCCTGCTTCACTACTCCTGATATTTTCCCCCTGCAGGTGGGGACCAGTGGCTTGAACCCTGGTCCTTGCACACTATAGTGTGGGCACTAAACCAGGTACACCACAGCCTGACCCCAATAAAATATCTTTAAATAATAAAATTAAATAATAATAAAATTTTCTTTAGAATATGAGTTTCTTCCAAGGATAAACTTTCTGCTACCTGGTATCAACAAACAGTTCTTCCCTCATGGGAGCCGGAAGCAGGAGGCAATTATTCCTGTATGTGTCTAATTTGAAGATGGAAGTGAAGAATTTGCCCCTTGGGTCCTCTCTATAATTCGAACAGTTGATGTCCACACATATTGCTCAGAAATTATAAACAACTGTGTATCTTTAAATCTATCTTGCTTGGTTTTGAACCATTAATTCATCTCCATCTGCAAAAAGTCTGTGAAACTCTTAGAGACTCCACTTATGTCATTATATTCATTCTTCTATTATGAAATGAAGGAAGCTGACCATGTCTTGTAGCTGAAAGTATATGCATTCATCATTAAAAGGCAATGTCAGAGCAGAAGTAGAAACCACAGTAGACTGAACTCTTTTTGTAGCCTTATAGTCTGTGTGTTACTATGTCCTAGTTCAATTGTACCATATACAATGATTTCTTTTTGTTGAACCTCTAATTTTTGAGACAATAGGAAAACAACTTTTTCTTCTTGATCAATTGTCTTCTTTTCTCTTCTTCTAGATTTCATCCCAGGTGGTTATTATGTACCTCACTACTCCGTGGCTCAAATGGAAACAGGTATTTATTTATCTGTACTTGAATTTCTACTAAGATTTCTGCTGACATTTGCACTGCTATAGTTTATGCCTGGTATGCATAATTTTCTCTAATTTTTTTCATTAACCCCTATATTTAAAACTTTACATGCATGACTATTGCACAGTTGAGCCTAAACTTACCATCACAGCAGAAAAGACTTTATATAGTATAGTTTCTAAATAATTCACCTTTCTCATAACTTTCCCATGCTGAGTTTTCATTTATCCTCAAACTTCAAAACAGTATCCTTTCTAAACATTCAATGCAAATGCTTATTTTTATAATTTTTACAAATCATAAATAGTACAAATATTTGAATAATATGAGAACAGGCTTCCCTGGGGGCCGGGCGGTTGTGCAGCAGGTTAAGTGCACATGGCATGGCGTGAAGCGCAAGCTCTCCACCTGCAGGGGAGTTGCTTCACAAGCAGTGAAGCAGGTCTGTAGGTGTCTATCTTTCTCTCCCCCTCTCTATCTTCCCCTCCTCTCTCGATTTCTCTCTGTCCTATCCAACAACAACAATAACAATAATAACAACAGCAATAAAAAAAAAGGAAGGAACAGCCTCCAGGAGCAGCGGATTCATAGTGCAGGCACCAAGCCCCAGTGATAACCCTGGAGGCAATAAAAAAAAAAAAACTTCCTCACCAACTTAGATCCAGTAGCTTAACAATATATAGATATCAAAATTATAAATGTCTATAGCCTCCAAAATCATTTATAAGGATTTGTCTATTATATTAATTCTAATATAAAAATAACATTGGAACAATGTTACTGATTTTGTCAAAAATAAGCAAATATTGTAAACAACCTATATATGTTTACCAAACAGCTAGTTAGTAGTATCATTATACCATTAAATTAAGATGGTGATGACTAGCAAATAATAACGTAACTTTTAGTGTGATTAACTATAAAATATAGACGTTGTTCAGATACCCTCATTCATACATGATGTATTTTTCTAGGTTAAAAAACAAGATAAATATCTTATAGTGAGCCACAATATTAAATCTATCAAAGAGAAATAACTGTAGGTAGAGTAAGTCTTTCTATTGTAGGCAGAGCATAACACTCTCCCTTTCGTGAGTATTCACAAAAATATATCTGTATTCACAAAAATATATCTGTGGCCAGATATATGACAAATAGCTCTGAAGTAAAAATAGAAAGGCATATTAGTAGTGTTACCAGTTAGAACCTTTAGAACATATACAGGTACTAGGTATAAATCAGTAACATAAAAACTCATCAAAGGGCTCTGGAAAGGAGACGATAATTTGGTAATACTGGAAAAACATTTGAAAATAGTTTTCTTGCCAATTGTTGATGTAACTTAAAATATCAGTGTTCTGAGAACTTCAATAAAAGTGATCCATCTAAAAATGAGCACATAGTGGAAATCAGAAAAGACACAGACTCCCTACTTCCCATATTTTATGAAAATTCTTTTACAAATAATTAACTGAAAATGTTGAGGACTAAGAAGGAATTAATTTAAAGGATGAATTGGTGCCTATGTTAAAAATATGTCATTAGATCTTTAATAATATTAACAAAGATTCTTGTTTTTAAAGGGCCTTACATTAAGTATTTGCACAAGCTATTTCCACCAAGTCTGCTAGTCCTGATTTCTGGATGATCCAATGTTTTCTGTGGGCTGATTTATATCAATGAAATAAAGCAAAAGTTAGTATATGTGTGAGAGGGAATGTAAGGGTAAAGAGGGGCCAATTGGCCAATCTGCGGGGGATTCTAATAGTTCCATAGCTAGTCTTGATATATTATTGTAACCTAGTTTCCTAATTCAGACTTCTGTCACAAGCACCTTGTCTGATCCTATCATCATACCGATATTTTAAGATTTCCCAGAGATGTACTATTTCTAAGTGGATACATAATATTCTGATGACAAACAATTGCCAACCCCCCCAAAAATTGGGCAAAACATAAATTATCAAGTTAAAGTCAAAAAATAGATGAGACAAAAAAAAAATTAAGCGTGTTTTGGAATGTGCAAGTCAAAATGATTTATCTTACTTTTACATTATCATTTTTATCTCTAACTAAAGAAAAGGCCACTAGAAGGGAAAATCAGAGCGATGTGTCTAAGTTTCTCCTGCTGGGACTGCCAATGTGGACAGAGAAGCCAGGGATCTATTATATTCTGTTCCTGATCTTGTACTTGACCACAGTGCTGGGGAACCTGCTCATCATCCTGCTCATCCGGCTGGACTCTCGTCTCCACACCCCCATGTACTTCTTCCTCAGCCACTTAGCCCTCACTGACATCTCATTCTCATCAGTCACAGCCCCAAAGATGCTCTTCAACATGCAGACACAGAGTCAATCCATCTCATATGCTGGGTGCATTTCCCAGGTGTATTTTTTTTTATTGTTTGGTGATTTTGACAGCCTCCTTCTTACCTCCATGGCTTATGACAGGTATGTGGCTATTTGTCAGCCTCTTCACTACACCACCATCATGAATCAGAGCCTCTGTTTCCTGCTAGTAACTGTGTCCTGGGTTTTTTCTGCTGCAGTTGCACTTTTGCACACTCTCTTCTTGGCCCGTCTCTCTTTCTATGGAGACAACATTGTTCCCCATTTCTTTTGTGACCTTTCTACCTTACTTAAGCTGTCCAGCTCAGATACCACAGTCAATGAGTTGCTTATTTTCACTGCAGGTGTGGTGGTCATTACTGTGCCCTTCATCTGCATCTTGGTCTCTTATGGTCACATTGGTGCCTCTATTCTGAGGGTCCTCTCCTTCAAGGGAATCTTGAAAGCCTTGTCCACATGTGGCTCTCACCTCACTGTGGTTTCTTTGTACTATGGATCCATTATTGGACTGTACTTTTTCCCTTCATCCAATAATTCCAATAACAAGAATGTCATTGTGGCCTTATTATACACTTTGGTCACTCCCATGCTAAATCCCTTTATCTATAGTCTGAGGAATCAGGATATGAAAGGAGCTCTGGGAAATGTACTGTGTAAAGGGAGATTTTCAACAAGATGTATTGTAACTTAAAAGATGCATTGTAACTTAAAAGCGGGCTTAGCTTTAGGGCTTCGACTCATAAAAGGATTCACAGTGGGGATTTGGGAACGGGTTTGAACAATACAAGGCTTATTAGGGTGAAACAGGTAAAAGGCAAAATAAGCAATTATCATCAGGGGTTAAGTGTACACTAGGTCCATAAAGTCTGAATATAGTTGTCAAAAGTTTAGTTCCATAAGATAAACAATTATCGGCTGAGGTATAGCTTGTTCATGGCTGTAGAGGAGTCTAAAAGTTTACTAGCTAGCAGAGTCACACGTGCTCATTCCCAGGAGAAGTAGCCATGGCGGATACCTGGAGCACCTCAGCTGAGATGCTTCTGACCAGAAGAAGCAGCAGCCAAAGAGAGCCAGCTGCTCCAAGTCCCGTGCTTTTATACATCCCATTCTCTGTGTGTCCCGCCTCAGGCTGATGTCATTTGTATGCTAATAGTCCCAAACTCCTGTTGTGGTCACAACAAAGATGAATGTTGTTTATCTGTGTATTAAATATAAGATGTGCTTTATCCTGTGCATGTAATATATTATTTTCTCCCTGAATATTGTTTCTTTTTTTATTATTGATTTAATAATGATTGACAAGTCTGTTGCATAAGAGGAATACAATTCCCATCACCTGAGTTCTGTGTCCCATCCCCTCCCTGAAGTTTTCATATTCTTTATACCTCTGGGACTTTGGACCCAAGATCATTACGGGGTATAGTTGGTGGGTGGTCTGACTTTTCTAATGGCTTCCCCGCTGGACTTGGGCATTGACAGGTTGATCCATACCTCTAGCCTGTTTCTATCTTTCCCTACTGGTGCAGGGCTTTGGAGAGGTCCCCACCAGGACACATTGGTGAGATTGTTTGCCTAGGATAGTCATGATGGCATCATGGTAGCATCTGCCACGTGGTGACTGAAAAAACATTAAGATATAAAGCAGAACAAATTGTTTAGTAAACAGAAACCTACAGGCAAGAATTCAGCAGATGAGCTCTCCATTTTGGAAAAGGCTAGTAGATCTATTTTAGGTATATTCCAAGGGACCTATGACTTCACTAATTTTGATGTGGCCTTTTTCACTATTTTACTTGAATATGGTTTTCTCTCTGGTTAGCTTTCTTTATTTTAGAATAAACCATGGAAACGGTTTACTTAAAACATGCCTGTACAAAAGTCCTTTCTAAAAAAAATAAACCAACTCTTTCTTTTTATGTGATAACCCCTGTTCTGTAAACACGTTTTTATAATGCCATGGTTTCAGTTTCTTAGTTATTATACTTCTTTTAATTTCATCAATTAGAAATCATTTTTACAACTTATTTATTAATTTTATTATTTATTATTTTATTTATTAATTATTTAAATTTATTTAATTTATTAGATAATTTATTTAGTTATTATAGTTGTTCAGCACCTATACATCACACAATTTTTCATATCAACTGAGCAAAAATATTATTTTATACTTTAATAATTTTACTTGTATTATCCAATTTATATATATTTTTTAAATTTATTTTTTATTTAAGAAAGGATAAATTATCAAAACCATAGGGTAGGAGGGGTACAACTCCACACAATTCCCACCACCCAATATCCATATCCCATCCCCTCCCCTGATAGCTTTCCCATTCTCTATCCCTCTGGGAGCATGGACCCAGAGTCATTGTGGGTTGCAGAAGGTGGAAGGTCTGGCTTCTGTAATTGCTTCCCCGCTGAACATGGGAGTTGACTGGTCAGTCCATACTCCCAGTCTGCCTCTCTCTTTCCCTAGTAGGGTGGGTCTCTGGGGAAGCAGAGCTCCAGGACCATTGGTGGGGTCTTCAGTCCAGGTAAGCCTGGCCAGCATCCTGATGGCATCTGGAACCTGGTGGCTGAAAAGAGAGTTGACATACAAAGCCAAACAAATTGTTGAGCAATCATGGACGCAAAGCTTGGAATAGTGGAGAGGAAGTGTTTTATTTTTTTTAATTTTTATTTATTTTGTTTGTGTTATCCAATTTATATTTGAAAAATTTTGTGAATGACATTAATCAAAAATTCTTCTGATTTACTCCACTGGTTTCTATTGCTTTCAACCATACAAATATTGTTCCTTTGTTATGTTGGTATACAGACAGTAACATGATAAGCATATCATGCTACTTTATTCATGAGTTTGAGGGGGTCAGGTCATAAATTCAGTTGTGATGGCTTTCTTTAAAAAGTCTGGGAAAATGGTCCTGGCAGGATAACCCACTGGTGGAAAACTCAGACTTGTGATTCTGTCATTTCAGCATGGGGCATAGTAGTGAGAGAAGTTTACAAGTCACTTTCCAACTGAAGATGTGATGATGAGTGGTCCAGGAGGTGGCACAGTGGATAAAGCATTGGACTCTCAAGCATGAGGTCCTGAGTTCAATCCCTGGAAGCACATGTACAAGAGTGATGTCTGGTTCTTTATCTCTCTCCTATCTTTCAAATAAATAAAATCTTTAAAAAAATTTTAAAAATGTGATGATAAGTGATCACTCAATTCTGTTAAGATGTTCTACCTCTCAAGACATGTGGCAACAGAATGGTTAGTAAGAATGTCAAGAATAAAAATTTAAAAAAACTAATATAGTCACAAGCCCTTTGGAATATAATTAAAATAGGCCTACTAGCTACCTACAAAATGAAGACCCCCCCCAACTCTTCATCTGCAATAGTCCAGCCTTTAGGTTCATGATTAATTAACAATTTGTTTGGCTTTGTATGTTAACTTTCTTTTCAGCCACCAGGTTCCAGATGCTAGCATGATGCCAACCAGACTTCCCTGGACAGACAACCCCACCAATGTGTCCTGGAGCTTTGATTCCCCAGAACCCTACCCCACTAGAAAAAGCGAGAGGCAGGCTGGGAGTATAGATCGACCTGTTAACACCCATTTTCAGCGGGGAAGGAATTACAGAAGCCAGACCTTCCACCTTCTGCAACCCACAATGACCTTGGGTCCATACCCCCAGAGGGTTAAAGAATAGGAAAGTCATCAAGGGAGGGGATGGGATCCGGAGTTCTGGTGGTGGGAATTGTGTGGAGTTGTACCCCTCTTACCCTATGGTTTTGTCAGTGTTTCTTTTTTATAAATAAAAAAAAGAAACGAACCCAGGCAAGACTTTAGTATATTTTAATCTATGAATTACAAACGAGGATTGCATCCATGTTCCCAAGTATACAGTGTCCTATATTATGATGTATAATGGTACAATTGGTATTTATTTGTTGAGAAGCCGCCTCTAATCAAGGCAAAAATAAGTAACTTCATAGTTATATAATGATTCTGTGAAAAAAAAAACACTGCCCTGTTATTTCATTTATGTTGATTAATTGGTATAAAGAGGTATTTCATTTTAAGAGAGATTCATTTTAAATGAATCTTATTAAACTAACAATATTCAGTTGAGGTGAATGCCAACTATTGCATGGAAAGTTCAAACTCTAAGTTCTTTAAACCACTTACCTATTTCTCAAACTAGAACAATATTTTACCAATTTTTGCTAATAATTCTATTTAAATTAAAATGTATAACACAAACAAAAGATTATACATAGCATATACTATATAAGAATATGTATGTATATGACATATCACCACACTGTAAATAGTAGTAAATAAAATACTATTTAGTAGTATATAATATAATTAGATACTATAAAACTGACATTATTTTAGTTCCTTGGTTTTCTCCTCATTGTATCTTCCCCTACTTTTGGAAGTACTCATTATTATTCATATTTTCAATATTCCTTTAATTTTACTTAAAGCTTAAAACTTTTCTTTTAATCCTTCATTTTTCCCATGCACTAGAATTCCATGTAAACAGAACAACACCATATTTATTCTTCCAGGTTTTGTTTTTGTTGTCTACTATTATCTTTGTGAAATTTATCTATATTCTGGTGGGGAGACCAAATACACTTATCTTTTCTACTTTTTAAGGCTATTTTGTTTTTCTCAGAAGTTTTCTAATATGCCACTCATAAAACTTGCACATCACCCAGCGCATATGTGGATGACAGCCTATAAACTATATGTACGGAAAATTACTGGATTGCAGGCATACACATATAGAACTTAATTTTCACTGATAAACTTCTATTTTTCTTTTTATTTATTTCATATTAGACACACACATACACAAAGGGGGGGAAGAGGGAGAGGAAGAAAAAGACAAGAGCACCACTCAGTTACATGCGACATCAGGATTCAGTGTCAGGTTTGTGAATCTCAAGTTCTACCAACTAAACTATCTCCTTGGCTGTGTCAAACTATTCTCTAATAGTAGTAGTACCTACCAAAAAAAAAAAAACACTGTAAAAAGATTGTACACCGAATGATCCCAATTACATGATATTTTGGAGTAAGCAAATTGTGGAAAGAATAAAAAGAAAATGGTTACCATGCAATTACTGGTGGTGGAGAAGGGTGAATAGGTAGAGAAAAGGCAATTGGAGGGCAGTGCAAGTATTTAAGTATTTTCTGTGGTGTTGTAACAGTGTGTGTATATCACTGTGCATTTGCCAAAAATTCTATATTACACAAGGAATAAACTCTAAAGTAAACTACAGACTTCATTTAATATGTCAGCATTAGTTCAGTCATAACAAAGGTACTACAATTGAAGCAAGATGTCTACAAAGAGGAAATGGGTAGGGGAGAAGTTTATAGAAATTTTCTGTACAATTTTTTTCTGTAAATCTAAAGTAAGACTCAGAAATAAAGCCTATTTTTTCCAGTGATATTAATAAGTCTCCATTACCAGAGCCTGGGAGTTTTTGCTATTGACTTCTTCAGTTAATCACTTAAATACATTTGGTACTGATAAGATGCCTTAATTTGAGTGAATTAGCATGAATAGAATGCTATAACATATGAGAATTAAATACTATTATTTACTGTGTGAATATAAAATAACTGAATTGTTATCAAAACACATACTATAGATTTTCTATCTCACTGTGGCTTTACTTTCTATTTCCCTAATTATTTGTAAGCTAAAGTATTTTACCCTATGCTTATGACATATTTGTGGTAGAAATTACTAGACAGTCACCAAATTAAAAAATTTAAAAAAAAATTTCTTCATAAAATGGAAATATTTACAAGACTATAGGGTAAGAGGGATACATTACCACACAGCTCCCACCCCCAGAACTCCTTATCCAATCCCTTCCCTTGATAGCTTCCCTATTCTTTATCCTTCTGGGAGTATGGACTCAGGATCATTGTAGGGTGCAGAAGGTGGAAGATCTGACTTCTGTAATTGCTTCCCTGCTGAACATGGGTATTGGCAGGTCGATCCAAACTCCCAGCCTGTCTCTCTTTTTTCCTAGTGAGTCAGGGCTCTAGGGATGGGGGCTCCAGGACGCATGGTGGGGTTGTCTGGCCATGGAAGCCAGGTTGGCATCACAGTATCATCTGGAACCTGGTAGTTGAAAAAAAGTTGAGATATAAAGCAGAACTAATTGTTGACTAATGGTGAACCTAAAGGCAAGAATATTCAGATGAAGATTTGGGGTCTTCGTTTTGAAAAAAGCTAGTAGGTCTATTTTAGATCTATTTCAAGGGGCCCATGACTTTACTAGATTTTGCCTGCGCCTGACATCTAATATTCCAGTGAACCCAGGTTATTGTCTGAGGAGATGGTGTCATAGCTGAAAAGGACTAGAAAGCTGGATCAGGGAAGAGAGTATCTCTCAATTATGGGAAAAGTATATAAATATTGTTAACTGTAAACCCCATCAATTTGATCTGGGGTGCATATTCAGCACAGGAGCCTATGTAACTTCTGTATCCCTGTAGGTCTGAGCTCGCATTCTGTGGTCACAGCTAGGAACATTCCAGTTGCACTAATTTCGGGACCCATCTTGCTCAGGTAGTAGGTAGAGTCTGTTGTCCAACATCCCTTCGCAGAATGGAACAGTCTCTACCTTTGTTGATTCACATTGTGGGCAAGGTCCTACAGGGACAAAGGGGTCTGTTGTGTTATTCCTGATGGAGAAGTCATCAGATTTTTATGATATTATTTCCAAGTGTGAGGTTGTCACTGAGAGGCAGTATTTTTACTAATCTAAGTGTAGATGTCTGATAAATTCTCCAAGTATAAGAGAGTGTGTATATCCTAGAAAAAATTTTAAAGCCTGTGTTTCTATTGACCGGAAACAAATCACCTGCATTCTCCAAGAGTTGGTTAAACTCAGTGCCCTGAATCAACACATGAAGATGTCGTTTACCCACTTGAAGACCCACACTGGACTCTTGGAACAGCTAGTATAATCTCTAATGATACAAAATATTATCTTGCAAAATACACAATTATGATTTTCCCTTGCTTCCTTATAGACTTTTTCTTTAATTTATTGCCTTATATACAGATTTCATAGAATCTAGAGTGAATCATTTGTCATGTGTATATGTTGCAGGTGCCTTCCTGCCAATGGAAACTTGTCATTTGTTTACTACCTATCAATACCCTACTTTAATGTAATTAAAGTTCCTTATGCAATAATTTTGATTTGTGTTCTTGACTTTAAGGTGATTACTTGGGATGCATTGGATCGACCTTCTCGTGGTGCATCCCGTGAGTACCCATTTATTGGGGAAACTGACGATCCTTCCTAGCCTACTGAATCCACATGGATCCCAGTCACTTTCAAAGCCAGCAACAAGCAGACATCAGGCTCAACCTGGCGCTGTTGACTGGCTATAGAAGAAGGGCAAACGCTAGAAGAAGAAAAGGTGATTACTTATGATGAAGTTACCTTGAAAATGACAACCATTTAGGTTTATAGAAAACAAGAAAGGATGTGGCAACAGAAAAAATACAGAGATTGAGAAAAGTGGGTTAATATTTTTTTGTCAGAGAGCATCCTAAATATGTATAGATAATAATAACAACTCAGTGGAATCTCCTTTAGTACAATTTGCTTCAGAAAATTTAGCATTAGTGGGTATACTAATGTACTCTTGCTCAAAGTCTAGAAAAATTAGCTACTAAATTAATATGATGCTGCTGAAGTATCAGAGAAAATATCTTTCACACTCAGAGTTATTGCAGCACATTGACATACATACACACATGCACTCATACATCAATCGCACGCGCACACACACACACACACACACACACACACACACACACACAACCTCCTAACTGTTCATAGTGCAAACACATTGTCTAGGGTCTAAGGGGAGTATGTGATCTTAAAATAGAAACTTGTTGAGTTTCTACAGTGAAGCTAGTGAGAAGCTAAACTAAGTGTCATTGTAATAGAATAATAGAAAATCAACAGAATGTGTGTTGGTAGCAATTCAGTTATTTAGCACTTTGGAGATCTTCATTTCCCCATTTGAGTTTTGAATTGGCATGGTTAGCAAATCATGTTTTTTAGTATGGCTTAAATAAAATGTAGGCAACGTTTTTTTATTTGTGTTTCTTTTGTTTTATCTTTCTTTATTTATTAGATATAGACAACAGAAATCAAGAGGGAAGGAGGTGGTAGGGAGGGAGAGAGACTAGAGAGACACCTGCAGCACTGCTTCACCACTCACAAAGCTTTCCTCTTGCAGGTGGGAACCAGGGGCTTGAACCTGGGCCCTTGAACATTGTAACATGTACACTCAACCAGGTGCACCACCACCTGGCCCCTACACAACATTTTTTTAAGGAAAAAACTCAGTTCATGTACATGAAGAAAGTTTGCTACCTATGTAAACTTTAGAATTTGCAGTCAGTTCTTAGAATCCTTAAAATAAATAGAACTTAGTTTTAATATACTATTAGGTATCAATTCATTTTAATGTTTATGTATATTAATAATTAAGTTCCTTAATTAGATAATTAAATAATTCATTATTTCTCCATTGATATGCAAGAAAATTACATTTGTTTGATTTTTGTAGATGCTGAAGTTGTGTCTGAGATTTCAATACTATACATGCTATTAGCCTGTGAGTTATTCCCCACTTTCTTAATACTTAAAAGGCTTGTGATGTCTTTGACGTGGAAAGGCAATTAAACCTGGACAATGTGTACCTGTGACCCAACACTTCTAATTTAGGTTACGCCTATCAATTCTGAATGCTTATACTCAATGAATAGCACAGTTGAGAATAGTCTTAGTTTTATTCATGTTGTTTGTTTCCTTTCCTTTTCAATTGGCGTATCATTCTATCAATCTTTTTAAAAAATATTTTAATTAATTTTTTAAACATTTATTTATTGTCCCTTTTGTTGCCCTTGTTTTTTTGTTGTTGTTGTTGTTGTTGTTGCAGTTGTTGTTATTGATGTTGTCGTTTTTGGATAGGACAGAGAGAAATGGAGAGAGGAGGGGAAGACTGAGAAGGGAGAGAAAGATAGACACCTGCAGACCTGCTTCACCACCTGTGAAGTGACTCCCCTGCAGGTGGGAAGCCGGGGGCTTGAACCAGGATCCTTACATAGGTCTTTGCGCTTGGCGCCACATGCGCTTAACCCGCTGTGCTACCTCTCGACTCCCCACTCTATGAATCTTATATTACAGGTGTGTATATTGAAAAGCGACATGTGTTTCCCTTTATCCTGATTTGCATCTCACCTCCCCAGGTCTTCCTCATCTCCCAGTAGCAATCACTAATTGATCTCATAGTTTAAAATTTTCACAGTTCTTTTATTTATCTGTTGTTTGTTTTTTTCTGTATACCATATATGAGTTAAATCAAACAAAAAAAAAACAAAATTTTGAGTGTAAAAGAAAGTATTTGTAAGTCATATCTGAGTAAGAAATTTTAGAAATTTAAATAAAAAAACTAGCAGTGAATCTGACAAAATGAAATTGCAATAGAAAATACCACTTCTTTTATAATATAGTATATCACATATTGGACCTGTTGGATTGGCAAATGGCTCAGATAGAAATTTGTAGACTAAAAAATATATCTGATGGGTTGGGAAGTGGCACACTCAGTAGAGCACACAAGTTATCATGCACAAGGATAAGAGTTTAAGCTTCCAGTTCTCACCTTCAGGGCAGAAGTTTCAGGAGCAGAATCTCTCTCTTTCTCAAAAGGTAAATCTTTTAAAAGGAAAGGACACTAAAGGAAAGGCAAAGACTATGCTTTCAGGGATCATTTCTATAGTTTGTTACTGAATGAAAGACATATTATAACCAAAGACAAAGAAAAATAAAAAGCACAATGCAAAAATAATAGCCATTGTGTATCTAAGAAGTATTTACCGTTGTGAGGTTAGGAGCACAGAACTTTGGTGGTGGGTGCAGTGTGGAACTACATCCCTATAATCTTATAATCTTGTAAATCATTATTAAATCACTTATTTTAAAAAGAAATAATTTTAAAACACCAGATGGCAGCTGAGTAGAAAATGTGCTTCACCAAAATCCCAGGTTTAAGCTCTGGTATCATATGGGAGCTCTATGGTAGCAGGGGGCTTCAAGAACAGTGGACTAGGCTTTTGAGAGAGTCCACATATCAAATACACAGCCTATATATTAAAAAGATTCAGTTTGTGTTTTGAGAAACTTTGAAACATACAATTAATTTTACCCAAGTAGATCAGAAGCATCCAATAGCACAGCTATATACAAGATACTGGGTACTGTACAGCAAACCATAAAGGACTTTTCAAAGTTAACCCAATTAACAAATAATGTGATAACATTAACTATCGATTGTCTTTTTGAACCCTAAGACAGCAGGAACCTCACATCTCCACTATAGAGCCTCTACTTCCCCCAGTCCTGGAACCCTTGGATAGGGCCCACTTTCCCGTATGCCTCTCCCAATCCATATCAAATAATATTGCATCCGCTGATCACAACCTAACCAATGCAACGATTGCCACCTCAACATGCTTCACTTCAGACTGTGTCCAGAGACTTCACATGTGGAATGACAACCCTTCAGCTTCATCACTCAGGTGAGACTTTTCCTTTCATAGTACACTCTAATTTCATCTCAGGTGGTTCACTTTCTAACAAAGTCCCAAAACCTAGATATACACCAGTTTCTGTGAGAGAGAGCATATGTTCACACGTATCTATAAACTACTGAAAATATATATACCTGAAAGCAGAAGTACACTAGAGTTTGCAGTGAGTACCTCCCTAACACTTCCTCTCCACTATTCCAAGCTTTGGGTCCATGATTGCTCAACAATTTGTTTGGCTTCATATGTTAACTCTCTTTTCAGTCACCAGGTTCCAGATGCCATCAGGATGCCAGCCAGGCTTCCCTGGACTGAAGACCCCACCAATGTGTCCTGGAGCTCAGCTTCCCCAGAGACACACCCTACTAGGGAAAGAGAGAGGCAGACTGGGAGTATGGACCGACCAGTCAACGCCCATGTTCAGCGGGGAAGCAATTACAGAAGCCAGACCTTCTACCTACTGCAACCCACAATGACCCTGGGTCCATGCTCCCAGAGGGATGGAAAATGGGAAAGCTATCAGGGGAGGGGGTGGGATATGGAGATTGGGTGGTGGGAATTGTGTGGAGTTGTACCCCTCCTACCCTATGGTTTTGTTAATTAATCCTTTCTTAAATAAAAAAAAAAGAACAGTGGAGTGGTTTGTGACAGGTTTTCTCTGTGTATGTGTCTTCTTCTTCCTATTTCTACTGAAATTGAAAGGCAAATAAAAATTTCTGGGAACAGTGGAACTGTGCATATAATAAATTTCAAGGTACAAGAAGATAAGTTAAAGAAATTTTACAACACAGTCTTTCTTTCTCTCTTTTCTCTATTTCTTTCCATTCCCAGTTTTATCATTCTGATTACTCTCATCCTCATAAAAGCAGGGTTTATATATCAGTCTCCCTAAATTGTCTTGTCTCTAAATTGTCTCAACCTGAAGTGAAGGGAAAATTACCACCTTCATGGGTAACATTTGGAGCTTATTGTGCAATTTCATCTGAAGGAAACCTACTTAAATGTCCCTCTCCCCTCCATGTCCTCAGGTGTTGTAGACTCACTTCTAGGTTTAGAGACTTGCTAACATTTGACATTTACTACTTGTTGTTTTCCATTCTCCTCCTCCTCCTCCTCCTTCTTCTTTTTTTTAAGTTTATTTATTTATTACCTTTTTTCTTTTTTTAATATATACTTTTAAATATTTATTTTCCCATTTGTTGCCCTTATTGTTTATTGTTGTTGTTATTATTGTTGGATAGGACAGAGAGAAATGGAGAGAGGAGGGGAAGACAGAGAGGGGAAGAGAAAGATAAACACCTGCAGACCTGCTTCACCACCTGTGAGGTGATTCCCCTGCAGGTGGGGAGCCGGGGGCTCGAACCTGGATTCTTACTCTGGTCCTTGCGCTTTGCACCACCTGCGCTTAACCCACTGAGCCACCACCCGGCTCCCTTCTGTTTTTAACCGGCAGACTGCTCAGCTCTGGTTTATGGTGGTGCACGGGATTGAGCCTGGAGTATTAGAGCCACAATCATTATGCTATCTACTCCCTTCACTTTTTTTTATAGTATATAGATTATGATTTTATTTGTTTGCTTTCGTTATCTGGCATCTTCAAATTTGGCACCTCACCTGAAACCCCCAATTTAATATCATGACACATGCTACCCTCACCCCTGTAATTGCTGAGACAAAATAAACTTTGTATATCTGGCTAATCGTGATTTAAGTTTCAGATAAAGCAATGCCTTGTGTAAGACTTTGTTTATATCCTCTTAACCAGGCTGAGTTAATTTTTCCTCTTCAGGATATCATCGTGTCATATTAATTATTATAGTCTGGCCAAGCTGAACCACTGAGTCAGAGACAGCTGATGTTCAATTCCAATTTCACTGTGATCTTAGTGTATTTTTCCACCTCTGAAGTCTGAAATTTCCCCAACAAACTTTTTAGGTTAATATTATTTTATCTACACTGTATTATATTAATTCATATTAAATTCTTAGAAAACTTAAGTGACTTTTATTTAATTACTGCATTTGTCTACGTGTCTGGGTAGAAAAGAAGTGTGAACTGCATTTCTGAGAGGCAAGAAAGTAGTGAGCTAATTATTATGCAAGAAGAATAAAATTTAAGAAGTTCTTCCTAAAAACAGTAGGAAAGTGTGTGACAGACCACTACAGCGTAAGAGCAGCAGGAAGGATCAGGGAACTCCGAAGGCGACCATCCAGTGGGTCAGGAGTTGGCGCACGGGAGAACAGAATACACCACACTCTGTTGGAAGGTGAATCTGAGCTCAATTTTTATTCATCTAGTGAGAGTTTATATATCTTTCAGTCTTACATAAACAATATCTGAAACAGAAAGTAAAGCTCATTTCTTGATTAGATGGCCTTGTGGTTTTACACAAAAAATGTCGTACTTCATGGGGTTTTTTTATGTAGAGTTTTAACATATTTCATAAGAGGAGGTAAGTATTATTAAGAATTTTTCCTAAAACTTAATGTATTTGATGACCCATAACTTTGTCCACCTCATTTCCTGTTCATCTGTATCTAATCTGGGAACAGGGGCTGTTCATCCCCGATTACACGGCATCATCACCATGTACATAATGAAAACAATAATCAGAGTTTCCAATTTAGATCTACTCAGGATGCCAAGACCCACTCTCAGAATTCTTCTTCCTTGAAGAGAGTTTTCTGGGGTGCTGACCCTGTCAGACCCATCGTTCTGGAATTGAGTGGGACATGGCAGTTTTCTTTTTACTTTCACTTTACTGTAACATTCTTTTAGTTTTATCTACACACTCTTAAGTATGAATATCTCCCTTAACTCAATTTTACTTGATTAGAACTTCTGCTTTTATACAGTTTCACAGTTACATAAACATTGGTACAAAACGAAAGCAAAAGATAAGCATCGGGGTTTGTGGTTTTGCCTAGAATTATAGTTCCTGCTCTGTACTGTACATGTAGCACTTTTTTCTTTTAGTTAATTTGTTTTTCCCTTGACATTTATATAATCAGCTAGCCAGTGACTTATCAGTGACTTTATTGTTTGTCCTGCAAATTCTTTTGGCTCCGATTTTTGGAGCATGAGTCTTATGAGTGCACACCTAGTATGTTTGTGTGGGGGGTGCCATCTTCTAGTCTTAGGGGATTTATCATGCATAGGGGCTGCTTCTGGAAAGTTACCAGGTTCCCAAGCTACTACAGCTAGGTCAATCATCAGAATCATCAAAACATTCCAACATAGATTCCCTTTGCAGCGTCCTAGCCCATTCCTGGGGATGCAGCTTCCTTGAAGTCTGTCATCCTCATGGCCTTGGCAGCTGACCTTGTCAAGCTCCACGGGGGGGGGGGGGGGGGGGAGGGTGTCAAGGCACAGGGCACTTCAAAAGTGAGGACCCTTGCATATTTGTATGCCTAATTCACGAGCGTTGTCACCTGTGTGGCATAACAAATGAAGGTGTAAAAAGTCAATTTATAGCACCTTTAAAGTAGGGGAAAGGACCATCTTTGATGGCTCCATTTAATGATATCAGTCAAAGTGACACAGCTTCCTCAAAGAATTTTCCAATCCCATTATCCAAGAAAATAATAAGTTACATAAAAGTAAGGAGCAAAGACAAGAGCATGGTCTTTTTAACTGTTGCCTCTAACAGGTACAGTAATGTCAATTAAATATTTCAGAGTGACAGATGTAGAAGGAAAACAAGTTAGCTATGTTTTCAATTCATGTATTTACACGTTGTCAAGGAATAGACCAGGTGGAGTCTCTAAAAGGAAAGTAAGTATCAGATGGAAGAATGTGGTTTTTTACTCAAGAGTTTTTTCAAGGCCCCTTTCATGTCTTTATTTCTCAGGCTGTAAATGAAAGGATTCAACATGGGAGTGACTACTGTGTAGAGTAATGATGCAACTATGTTCTTCTCATTGGTGTTGTTGGATGAGGGAACAAAATATAGACTAATAATTGCTCCATAATAGAGAGTCACTACAGATAGATGTGACCCACATGTGGACAAGGTTTTACAGATGCCCTTGGTAGAGGGAACCCGAAGGATGGTGGCCCCAATATGACCATAAGAAATAAGGATGCATAGGAATGGCACCATAATGGCTGCTAGTCCAGCAGTAAAGATTACCAACTGGTTGATGGAGGTATCTGAGCAGGACAATTTGAGCAGTGCAGCAAGGTCACAGAAGAAGTGAGGGATAATGTGATCAACACAGAAAGATAGCTTTGCTAGAAGGAATGTATGCAAAAGAGCACAAGCACAAGCAATGACCCAGGACCCAGCCACCAATGCAATACAGATGTGCTGGCTCATGATGGTAGTATAATGCAGAGGGTGACAGATGGCAACATACCTATCATAGGCCATTGATGTGATCAGAAAACTGTCTAGGTCAGCAAATAATATGAAAAAATATGTCTGTGAAATGCATTCAGCATATGGAATGAATCTGAACTTAGTGTACATGGTCATTAAAAGTCTTGGAACAGTAACTGATGAGAAAGTGATATCAGTGAGGGCCAAGTGGCTGAGGAAGAAGTACATGGGGGTGTGGAGGCGAGAGTCCAGCTTGATAAGCAGGATGATGAGAAGGTTCCCCAGCACCGTGGTCAGGTACATGATCAGGAACAGGGAGAAGAAAATGCCCTGCTGTTCTGGTCGGATGTGGAGTCCTAGGAGAAGGAACTCAGACACACTGCTCCAATTCTCAGATCTCATAATGGCGTTTCAGTTGTTGGGAATCAGTGGAGAAAACTGAAGGAAAAAGCCAGAATGTCTTGAGATAAAAATTATAATTTTGGGAGTCCGGAGATAGCTCAGCGGATTAAGTGCACAGACCCGCGGAGGGATACCCGATCGAGTCCCGGATCCCCACATGCAGGAGAGTTGCTTCCCAGGTGGTGAAGCAGGTCTGCAGGTGTCTATCTTTCTCTCCTCCTCTCTGTCTTCTCCTCCTCTCTCCATTTCTCACTGTTCTAACAATGATGACATCGATAACAACAATAATAACTACAGCAACAATAAAAAAGGGCAACAAAAGAGAAAATAAATAAAATAAAAATATTTTTTAAAGATATTAAAAAATTATAATTTTGGCATAGCATAATAGAGCTGCTCTTAGGGAGTCGGAGCCCAGTGGGTTAAGCATACGGGGCACAAAGCGCAAGGATGGGTATAAGGATCCCGGTTAGGCGCCCCCCACCAATTGCAGGGGAGTCGCTTCACAAGCGGTGAGGCAGGTCTGTAGGTGTCTTTCTTTCCCCCTCTGTATTCCCCTCCTCTCTCAATTTCTCTCTGTCCTATCCAACGGCGACGACCTCAATAACAACAACAATAATAACTGCAACAATAAAACAACAAGGGTAACAAAAGGGAATAAATAAATATTAAAAAAAGATATAAAAAATAGAACTCTTTTTTAATTTAGTGTTTTTCTTCATCCATCTTGTCTTACATTTTATGTATAGTTTACAGAATTAACATAGAAACAGTATAGCTTTAGGATATAGGGCCACTTTCTCAAACTGATCCTTATCTCTGTAAGTAGAATACTGATAGTTTTATTGCTAGGTGGTTGAGCGCCTGGATGAATGCACATGTTACAATGAATAATGATCAATTAATTTTAAACTCCCATCCCCCACCTGCAAGGAAAAGACTTTGCAAGTGTTGAAGAGGAGGTGTCTCTCTGTCTCTCTACCTCCCCCTCCCCACTATACTTCTGGCTGTCTTTATCCAATAAATAGATAATAAAAGAAACGTATTAAAAAATAAAAAAGACCAGGGGAGTCTGTAGCGCAGCGGGTTAAGTGCAGGTGGCGCAAAGCACAAGGACCGGCATAAGGATCCCGGTTTGAACCCCAGCTCCCCACCTGCAGGGGAGTCGCTTCACAGGCGGTGAAGCAGGTCTGCAGGTGTCTATCTTTCTCTCCTCCTCTCTGTCTTCCCCTCCTCTCTCCATTTCTCTCTGTCCTATCCAACAACAACAATAATAACTACAACAATAAAACAACAAGGGCAACAAAAGGGAATAAATAAATAAAATAAATATTAAAAAAATAAAATAAAATAATAAAAATAAATTAAAAGGACCAAGCTTGATAAGGTTGCAGTCTTCTGTCTTATTGCTAGAAGACATGTCTTCTGTGTCCTCTCTGAAATTCTCTCTTCCTTCTGGGTCAGAACTGTGCTGGTGAGAGATTTCATGAGTGAATGTCACAATGGCAGCCTGGAATTGTTCCTTCCTCCAGTCAGGATATAACAGAGCCTTCTTCCAATCTGCTTCGTATAATGCCTTTCGTCGTTCAAGGTCTTCCTCGAGATTCTTTTTTATTTTAAGTGCATCTTCCATTTCTTTCTTCATCTGATCTCTGTCCCCAGATTCTTTCTCCCTTTTCTTTACTTCTCTCTCTTTGCTTTGATGTTCTCTCCAACCGAAGAAGCTGATCCCTTATCAAGCTTGGTCAGGAAAGCTTCACTTCAGGGAGATACTATTGGGAGGTAGACCTTAAGGACAGTGATGAGTGGACTCTAGGCATTTATGAGGTATCGCCAGAGAAGAGTGGTCCACACAAGACATTCGAGTATTAGAGAAGAAGGGATGTGAATACAGGGCTCTCACCTTCTGTCTCCAAGATATTTCCTTAGAACAGCATCTCCAGATAGATGAATGTCCACAAAAGATTGCAGTTTTCTTAGATTATGAGGACAGTGACATTTTTTTCTACAATATGAATGACGGTAGCCACATCTCATTCAGCCAGGTTTGTGTCTCAGGGTCACTCTATCCTTACTTCAGACTTAAATGCTTGGAGTTTTCCCCAACTGCTCAGTAAATGAACTAAAGGAAGAATCTGTATTATGAAGATAATAGAACATCCTCTCTAAACCCTGGGACTCTAGTCCTGACAAATATTCTCACATGAGTAGATGATGAAATCTTCTTAATCTAAGGCTCTGTAAATCACCAGGACCAGATTTTCTGACTATCAAGTGGTACTTATTAAATAATATTCCAGAGATAAACATTTTTGTCATTGTTGTAATTTTACTTAATTTATGCTAGCATGTGACAGTTTTTCTAAAATAAATTACTGTAAAAGTAAAATGAATAAAATCAAATATGTCTAAATATATATAAGAATAATAATAGGGACTATCAAATGTTAAACAATTATAATGGTTTACATTATTACGTGATTCAGCAGTTGTAAATAAATTTTCTCAGTGAATACTATTATTAAATCTACTTTTCAGATGAACTATCCCTGGCAGAGTTTCCTCACAATCACAAAGATAAGCTGTGATTTGGACATAAGCGTTTTGACTCCAGAGTTTGTTCTCTGGAAATATGGCAAGTTAACTGACATCAGATTACCCCCCTGTTCTTTATGATTTTTTGTGATATTTTAATTCTATACACTATCTATACATTGCATAATTATTTCTAATTTGTTCATTGATTGTAGAATCTATCATAGGTGATTAATTAATAGACAATATAAGTTTGTCTGTCAAATAATATGTCAGATCCAGTTAAATTCATCATGATAAAACCTTTTTTAAAAATTACATAGGAACTCACTTAGGCTTAACCCTAATGATCTTGAGGTACTATGTTAGTTAATTGACATAAGACATCACATTCAAATAAATACAATAAAAAACCCAACTTAAACACCAAAAGTAATTTTAAAGGCATTCTAATTTTTGGTGTTTAAAAATTAACTTATTAATAATTTACTTCCTGCCAATATTTCTTAAAATATTTATTTTTGTAAAAGGAAAGATAAACATTAAAGTTTATTATGACTCTATATTAACTACAAGATATAATACATTTTTACAGGGACAAATCAATGAAACGATAGAGAAAAGTAAAGATTCTAAAACCAAAAGTGTTTATAAAGGTTTGACAATTGATGGAAGTGGCATAAATTCAGTGCACTCTTCAATTATAAGTGGTTGAGGCAGTTGGATAGTTCTGTTAGAAAAAAATCAACATATTTCTTCCACACACCATACATTTAAAATATACATTAAAAGAGTTTATTAAAGGAGCTAGGTGGTGACTTACCTGGTAGAGCACACACATGACTATAAGCAATGACTCAGATTAAGCCCTTGGTCCCCACCTGTAGGAAGAAAGCTTCACATGTGGAGAAGCAGGTATATCTTCTCCCCATCCATTCTGTCTCCCTCTCCCTCTCCCTCTCCCTCTCCCTCTCCCTCTCCCTCTCCCTCTCCCTCTCCCTCTCCCTCTGCCTCTCCCTCTCCCTCCCCCTCCCCCTCCCCCTCCCCCTCCCCCTCCCCCTCCACTCCCCTTCCCTCTCCCCTCCCACTCTCCCCTTTCTCTTTCTTTTCCTCTTCCCCCCTCTTGAGCTCCCTATCTTTCTCTATCTTTCAAAAAAAAGGCTATGCTGAAACCATGCAGCACCAACCACCACTGATAATTATTTGGAAGCAAAAACAAAGTGTAAGAATCCTAAATGTGGGACTGGGGAAATAACATAATGCTTATGAAAAAATCTTTCATTTCTAAGGCTCCAAGGTCCAAGTTTCAACCCCCAGTATTACCATAAACTAGAGTTGATCCGTGCTCTGGTCTCTCCCTAATGTACAACCCCCTGCTCCCAACCCCCTTCTCCCTTCCTCTCTTTCTATTCCTCTATATATTTCTCTTATTTAAAAATATCCCAAATGTGGGAAGCAAAAACTTATAACCATTAAAAGATAAATTTGTAGATTATGTCTATTGTCCTATGGTAGTGATGCCTTTTTAAATTATGATACACTAAAAAAAGCAACATAAATATAGAATTTGATGCCATTGATTACATTAAAATTAAGTTTCTCTACAACATCTACCTCAAGAAAACTGTCAAATATGTCACACAAATGAGAAAGTATGAACTGCTCCAAAGCAGAAAAAAATACTCACAGAAATCCTATCTGCATATAAAAAGGACAAAAATCTCAATCAGTGTAGAAATTCACAGGAAATGAAGTCAGATATACAGCAAAAATATCTGTGTATGTGATGTTCATGAGAGAGATAAGATCTGTAATTTCCTCAAAAGGCTCAGGAAGGATATATTGTCCCAATCCTTAATCAGATAATTGAAAGTGACTAGGATACCAGACACTGGATTTTCAATGACATCCCCTTAGTAAGAACATGTCTCAGAGTTCTGGGATAAAAGACAGATTGACCCTACGTGATATTTTTGACAACAAGGAAAGGTTAAGATAACTATGGAACACATTCATTAGAAATGAAATCTCATAACCAGTAACATAAGCCCATGAAGAGCTTGTGTTATAATATTTGAAAGAACATAAAACTGTCTATAGGCATGTTTACAACTACTTGCAAAAAGATGGTGATTTCTGTTATTTTTTTATATCTTTATTTATTTATTTTCCCTCTTGTTGGCCTTGTTGTTTTTTATTGTTGTTATAGTTGTTATTGTTGGTGTTGGTGTCATTGTTGGATAGGACAGAGAGAAATGGAGAGAGGAGGGGAAGACAGAGAGGGGGAGAGAAAGACAGACACCTGCAGACCTGCTTCACCGCCTGTGAAGTGACTCCCCTGTAGGTGGGGAGCCAGGGGCTCGAACCGGGATCCTTACGCCGGTCCCTGTGCTTTGCGCCACCTGCGCTTAACCTGCTGCGCCACCGCCCGACTCCCGATTTCTGTTATTTTTAAACCTGAAAGACTGTGCTCACAACTTGAGTGCACACCAACATTTAGTGAAACAGTGAAAGAAGTAACATTTTATAGAGAGGGAAGCACACACCTCAAGGAGTTATAACAATTGTTTCTGCAAAAGTTATTCTAGAAAACGCAATAAGAATGATATCAAGGTCCTGATTTAAATCTATTTTATATTAGAACACACACACACACACACACACACACACTTCTTCAAGTACTGGCCTTACCTAGCCCAAAAGTGATACATTTAAATATTGTCAGCTCTAGAAAATGAGTACAGTTTTCATTTCCTCTTTGAAGGACTTAGAAGTACCCTGGCGGGAGGAGTCAGAAGCCAAGAACTAAATGACAGAGGAGGCATGTGCTTTCATCTTTAGCAGATCTAAGACAATAACAAAGGTGTCCCTCTTTATCAGCCAGACTGGGGACCCAGTGGATTAAAGACACAAGATTCTGGTGTAGGACCATTTGGGAGTAATTGCTGCTTTTCCTATAAACATTCCCTATGGAGATGTGCCATTGCCAGATACTAAAGATAAGTTCTTCTGGGAATATAAATTACTCTTTATTATTTGCATACTCCTTTATGTATATGGGAGTTTTATAACTATGAACTCATTTAACCCTTGCCATAATTCTTGGGATTGATAACATCGTTCCCCGGGTATTGAGTTTGAGAGTGTGGCTTGAAAGAGAAAGGCCAAATGAGGATTCAAATCCAGAAAACCCAAGCCTAAATCCTAGTTCATTACACCATGAAGACCCACTTATAATAATGGACTGTGTGTGATATGGACTTGATTTTTCTTATATTCAATTAGAAATTTAGAAAGAGCTGTTTCTAGCTCCTGGGAAATAAAAACATTTGGGGGTTGGACGGTAGTGCAGTGGCTTAAGCGCAGGTGGCACAAAGTGCAAGGATCACCGTAAGGATCCCGGTTTGAGCCCCGAACTCCCCACCTGCAGGGGAGTCGCTTCACAGGTGGTGAAGCAGGTCTGCAGGTGTCTTTCTCTCCCCCTCTCTGTTTTCACCTCCTCTCTCCATTTCTCTCTGTCCTATCCAACAACAAATGACATCACCACCAACAATAATAACCACAACAAGGCTACAACAACAAGGGCAACAAAAGGGGGGGAAAATGGCCTCCAGGAGCAGTGGATTCATGGTGCAGGCACTGAGCCCCAGCAATAACCCTGGAGGCATGAAAAACAAAAACAAGCAGTTCCCAGAAGATGGCGGACTGAGAAGCTGCTAGTGGCTTGAGCTCTGACAACATCTTCTGGAAATGGTAGGATTTTCTGCCTTTAGTAGGCCAGTGAATAAGGGGTCCTAGTAGTAACACCAAGAAGGTGACTATAACTTAATTTGGGTTAAGAAATAGAGTAGAAAAAAAGGGGGAAAAATATATATTTTTTCTGTTTATAAAGCACACCCCCTCCCCAGCCCCCCATAACCAGTCCAGGGAATAGCTCCTAGCAGGCTCCCCTGCTGAGCCTCTTTCTTTCTTTACCAAATTCCTGTCCCACTAGGGTGTATCATTCATTCTAAGTCTATACCCTTCTGAAACCTCTGGCCTTTTTTTTCTTTCTAAGTAGCCAACACCCCCACCTCACCCCGCATAGCTAATTAAATAATTAAAAATAAATTTTAAAAAATCTTTCCTTTCACCTCTCTTTTATGACTGTTCTCTTTTTCTTATCTTTTTCTTTTTTCTCTCTTTCTTTTTTTTTTCTTTTTCTCATTCTTGTCATCCATTCTTCCTTAATCCTACAGCTTCCAAAGCCACAGGCCTCAGCCCCCACACCACCAAACAGTGTGCTTTTTTGAATTCACTGATACACATTTGGGAATAATTTTGGGGAAGAATTCTGACTCAGTGTGGATTCTCACTGCGAGTGTCTCTGCTCAACGTCCCTTCCTCCTTTAGCCACCCCTAGAATATACAGTGGATAGTAGATTTGCATAAATGTCTATTTCAGCCATCCTTGTCTAGTCCTGAGGGTTTTTTTTTCTTTTCACTGCTTTTTAATTACAGCTCTTTTCTTATCTATTCCCATTTCTCTCACTTGTCTCTTTTTTCTTTTTCTATCTTTTTTTTTTTTATCTTGTCATACACTCCTTCCTTCCTTCTTCACCTTTCTGAGTTTGTGAATTATTTTGGGGAAGAAATCTGATTCAGAGTGGACTCTCTATGTGTGTTTCTCTGCTCTAGTCCCCTTTCCCCTCTTGTTACCCTTAGAATATACAGTGGATAGTAGATTTGCATAACTGTCTATTCTTGCTATCCCTTCTTTCTTTTCTCTTTCTTCTTCACTGGGATTTGGTTACTATTTTTTAACGGACTGGAGAAATTGTTTGGCTAACTGGTAGTGATTAAGCTGCTTCAATACTTGCTTCAGTTGCTACTGTAATTTCTGAGGTTGGTGAGTGCAATTGTCAGAAAGGTTTTAGTACAGTGTTGCTTGTGCTCAAGACACAACAACTGAGGAACAACAGAGCATAAAAAAATGGGTAGATCAAAAATAAATAAAACTGCTACTCCAATGAACGAAGACAAGAGCCCAGAAGAAACTACAAATCAGCCAGAAGTAACAAGATAAGAAAAGTATGCAAGCAATAATAAACTTAAATCACAGAAATGAAAACAACATTGGAGGAAAGGAATGGCAGTATTAGGGAAAACAACAGTTGAGACCCCCAAGGAAAATACTGATTATCTTGAGGCAATTAGAGAACTGAAAGCTGAAATAGCTATAATGAAGAAAGAAGCTGAGGCAAGGGAAAGCAGACTAACAGAAGCAGAAAACAGAATTAGTCAGACAGAGGATGAGTTAGAGAAAACTAAGAAAGAGGTGAAAGAGCTTAAAAGAGATTGAGAGACACTGAAAACAACAACAGAGACATATGGGATGATCTCAAAAGAAGTAACATTCATATAATTGGCCTGCCAGAGGAAGAAAGAGAGGAAGGGGAAGCAAACATTCTAGAGGAAATAATAGAAGAAAACTTCCCAGACCTGAATAACAGAAAGGACATCAAGATTCAAGAGGCCTAGAGAGTACCAAACAGAATCAACCCAGACCTGAAGACACCAAGACACATCATAGTCACAATGAGAAGAAGTAAGGATAAAGAAAGGATCCTAAAGGCTGCAAGAGAGAAACAAAAAGTCACATACAAGGGAAAACCCATAAGATTATTTGCAGACTTCTCCACTCAAACTCTAAAAGCTAGAAGAGAATGGCAAGATATATATCGAGCCCTGAATGAAAAAGGTTTCAACCAAGGATAATATATCCTGCTAGACTTCCATTCAAACTAGATGGAGGGATCAAAACCTTCTTAGACAAACAACAGTTAAAGGAGGCAACCATCACCAAACTAGCCCTGAAAGAGGTTCTCAAAGACCTCTTATAAACATTTCATCACTACAATACTGGCAATATATCAGAGCAAACAAAAAAAAATTTTTTTTTGAACAATGGCACTACAATACATTAAACCAATAATATCAATAAATGTTAATGGCTTAAACTCACCCATCAAAAGGCACAGAGTTGGGGGATGGATCAGAAAACATAATCCAACCATATGCTGCTTGCAAGAATCCCATCTGTCACAACAAGATAAACACAGACTTAAAGTGAAAGGATGGAAAACTATCATACAGGCTAACGGTCCACAAAAAAGGGCAGGAACAGCCATTCTCATCTCAGACATGATAGATTTTAAACTAAATAAAGTAATAAAAGATAGGCAAGGAAATTACATAATGATTAGGGGATCAATCAGCCAAGAAGACTTAACAATCATTAAGATCTATGCACCCAATGAGGGACCATCCAAATACGTCAAGCACTTACTGAAAGAATTTCAAAAATACATCAATAGTAATACAATAATAGTGGGAGACTTCAATACCCCACTCTCACACTTAGACAGATCAACAAAGCAGAGTATCAACAAAGATACAAGAGAATTGAATGAAGATATTGACAGACTAGAGCTCTTGGACATTTTCAGAGTCCATCACCCCAAAAAACTGGAATATACATTCCTTTCAATTCCACATAACACATACTCAAGGATAGACCACACATTAGGT
The DNA here is from genome assembly GCF_950295315.1 of Erinaceus europaeus. Classification (NCBI taxonomy): domain Eukaryota; kingdom Metazoa; phylum Chordata; class Mammalia; order Eulipotyphla; family Erinaceidae; genus Erinaceus; species Erinaceus europaeus. The sequence goes on along the minus strand of NC_080171.1, from coordinate 94,132,571 downwards.
CACAAAGACAACATAAATAAATTCAAGAACATTGAAATCTTCCCAAGTATCTTCTCAGACCACAGTGGAGTAAAACTAACATTTAACAACAAACAGAAAATTATTTAAAGTCACAGAATTTGGAAACTCAACAACATACTCCTTAAGAAACACTGGGTCAGAGACTCACTCAAGCAGGAAATTCAAATTTTCCTGGAAACTAATGAAAATGAAGACACAACCTATAAAATATTTGGGACACAGCTAAAGCAGAACTGAGAGGGAAACTTATAGCCATACAATCACATATTAAACACCAAGAAGAAGCTCAAATGAACGACCTTACTGCACAGCTCATGGACTTAGAGGAAGAGGAACAAAGGAACCCTAAAGCAACCAGAAGGACAGAAATCACTAAAGTTCGAGCAGAAATAAACAACATCGAAAATAAAAGAACCATACAAAAGATCAATGAAGCCAAATGTTGGTTCTTTGAAAGATTAAACAAAATTGACAAACCCCTAGCCAGACTCACCAAACAAAAAAGAGAGAAGACTCAAATTAATAGAATTGTAAATGATGGAGGAGATATCACAACTGACACCACAGAAATCCAGAGAATCTTGCAAAACTTTTATAAAGAACTATACGCCACCAAGCTAGAGAATCTGGAAGAAATGGAACATTTCCTAGAAGCATATGCCCTTCCAAAACTGAACCAAGAAGAACTACAAAATCTAAATGCACCAATAACAGACAAAGAAATTGAAACCATTATTAAGAACCTCCCCAACAACAAAAGTCCTGGACCAGATGGCTTCACAAATGAATTCTACAAAACTTTCAGGAAACAGTACCCATACTTCTTAAGCTTTTCAATAAGACTGAAGAAATAGGAATACCCCCTTCCACCTTCTTTGAAGCCAACATCACCGATACCAAAAGCTGATAGGGACAGAACAAAAAAGGAAAACTACAGACCAATATCTCTGATGAACATAGATGCCAAAATATTAAACAAGATCTTGGCCAACCGGATACAGCAACATATCAGACAGATTGTTCATCATGACCAAGTGGGATTCATCCCAGGAATGCAAGGCTGGTTCAACATCCATAAGTCAATCAATGTCATTCACCACATCAATAAAAGCAAAGCCAAAAACCATATGATTATCTCAATAGATGCAGAGAAAGCCTTTGACAAAATCCAACAACCATTCATGCTCAAAACTCTACAAAAAATGGGAATAAATGGGAAATTCATCAAGATAGTGGAGTCTATATATAGCAAACCTAAAGCCAACATCATACTCAATAGACAGAAGCTGAAAGCATTCCTCCATTCCCCTTCAGAATGGGGACTAGACAGGGCTGTCCACTGTCACCCTTACTCTTCAACATAGTATTGGAAGTTCTTGCCATAGCAATCAGGCAAGAGAAAGGATTCAAAGGAATACAGATTGGAAGGGAAGAAGTCAAGCTCTCACTATTTGCAGATGATATGATAATATACATAGAAAAACCTAAAGAATCTAGCAGAAAGCTACTGGAAGTTATTAGGTAATATAGCAAAGTATCAGGCTACAAAATCAAGGTACAAAAACAGTGGCATTTCTTTATGCAAACACTAAATCTGAAGAAGAAGACATCCAGAAATCACTCCCATTTACTGTTTCAGCAAAATCAATCAAATACCTAGGAATAAAGTTGACCAAAGAAGTGAAAGACTTGGATGTTGAAAACTATGAGTCGCTACTCAAGGAAATAGAAAATGATACCAAGAAATTGAAAGATATCCCATGCTCATGGATTGGAAGAATAAATATCATCAAAATGAATATTCTCCCCAGAGCCATATACAATTTAATGCAATACCCATCAAAGTTCCACCAAGCTTCTTTAAGAGAATAGAACAAACAGTACAATCATTTATCTGGAACCTGAAAACACCTAGAATTGCCAAAACCATCTTGAAGAAAAGAAACAGAAATGGAGGCATCACACTCCCAGACCTTAAACTATATTATAAAGCCATCATCATCAAAACAGCATGGTACTGGAACAAAAATGGGCACACAGACCAGTGGAACAGAATTGAAAGCCCAGAAATAAATCCCCACACCTATGGACATCTAATCTTTGATAAGGGGGCCCAAAGGATTAAATGGAAGAAGGAGGCTCTCTTCAATAAATGGTGATGGGAAAACTGGGTTGTAACATGCAGAAGAATGAAATTGAACCACTTTATCTCACCAGAAACAAAAATCAACTACAAATGGATGAAAGACCTAGATGTCAGACCAGAAACAATCTAATACTTAGAGGAAAACATTGGTAAAACAGTTTCCCACCTACACCTCAAGGACATCTTTGATGAATCAAACCCAATTGCAAGGAAGATTAAAGCAGAAACAAACCAATGGGACTACATCAAATTGAAAAGCTTCTGCACAGCCAAAGAAACTATTAAACTAACAAAGAGACCCCTCACAGAATGGCAGAAGATCTTCACATGCCATACATCAGACAAGAATCTAATCACCAAAATATATAAAGAGCTCAGCAAACTTAGCACCAAAAAAGCAAATGACCTCATCCAAAAATGGGAAGAGGATATGAACAAAAAAATCTCCTCAGAGGAGATCCAAATGGCTAATAAGCATATGAAAAACTGCTCTAGGCCACTGATTGTCAGAGAATGCAAATTAAGACAACACTAAGATACCACCTCACTCCTGTAAGAATAGCATACATCAAAAAGGACAGCAGCAACAAATGCTGGAGAGGTTGTTGGGACAGAGGAACCCTTTTACATTGCTGGTGGGAATGTAAATTGGTACAGCATCTGTGGAGAGCAGTCTGGAAAAATCTCAGAAGGCTAGACATGGACCTTCCATATGATCCAGTAATTCCTCTCCTGGGGTTATACCCTAAGGAATCCATAACACCCAACCAAAAAGAGGTGTGTACTCCTATGTTCATAGCAGCACAATTCATAATAACAAAACCTGGAAGCAACCCAGGTTCCCAACACCAGATGAGTGGCTCAGAAAACTGTGGGATACATACACAATGGAATACTATGCAGCTATCAAGAACAATGAACCCACCTTGGACAGAGCTAGAAGGAATTATGTTAAGTGAGCTAAGCCAGAAAGATAAAGATGAGTATGGGATGATCCCACTCATCAACAGAAGTTGAGTAAGAAGATCTGAAAGGGAAACTAAAAGCAGGACCTGACCAAATTGTAAGTAGGGGACCAAAGTAAAAACCCTGTGGTGATGAGTAGACATGCAGCTTCCTGGGCCAGTGGGGGGTGGGAGTGGGTGGGAGGGATGGGTCACAGTCTTTTGGTGGTGGGAATGGTGTTTATGTACACTCCTAGTAAAATGTACTCATATACATCACTAGTTAATTAATACGAGAGGGGGAAAATTAATTGTATGTCTCGAAGTTTTTCAAAACACGAACTGAATCTTTTCAATATATAGGCTGTGTAATTGATATGCAGACTCTCTCAAAAGCCTAGACCAAGTAGTTCAGAAGCAACCAATAGCACAGCTATATACAAGATACTGGGTACTGTACAGCAAACCATAACAAAAGGACTTTTCAAAGTTAACCCAATTACCAAATAATGTGATGATAACATTAACTATCGATTGTCTTTTTGAACCCTAAGACAGCAGGAACCTCACATCTCCACTATGGAGCCTCTACTTCCCCCAGTCCTGGAACCCTTGGATAGGGCCCACTTTCCCGTATGCCTCTCCCAATCCATATCAAATAATATTGCATCTGCCGATAACAACCTAACCAACACAACGATTGCCACCTCAACATGCTTCACTTCAGACTGTGTCCAGAGACTTCACGTGTGGAATGACAGCCCTTCAACTTCATTACTCGGGTGAGACCTTTCCTTTCATTGTGTACTCTAATTTCATCTCAGGTGGTTCACTTTCTAACAAAGTCCCAAAACCTAGATATACACCAGTTTCTGTGAGAGAGAGCATGTGTTCACACGTATCCGTAAACTACTGCAAAATATATGCCTGAAAGCAGAAGTGCACTAGAGTTTGCAGTGAGTACCCCCCTAACACTTCCTCTCCTCTATTCCAAGCTTTGGGTGCATGATTGCTCAACAATTTGTTTGGCTTCATATGTTAACTCTCTTTTCAGTCACCAGGTTCCAGATATTATCAGGATGCTGGCCAGGCTTCCCTAGACTGAAGACCCCACCAATGTGTCCTGGAGCTCAGCTTCCCCAGAGACCCACCCTACTAGGGAAAGAGAGAGGCAAACTGGGAGTATGGACCGACCAGTCAACGCCCATGTTCAGCGGGGAAGCAATTACAGAAGCCAGACCTTCTACCTTCTGCAACCCACAATGACCCTAGGTCCATGCTCCCTGAGGGATAGAGAATGGGAAAGCTATCAGGAGACGGGGTGGTAAATGGAGATTGGGTGGTGGGAATTGTGTGGAATTGTACCCATCCTACCCTATGGTTTTGTTAATTAATCCTTTCTTAAATAAAAAAATTAAATTAAATTTAAAAAAAACAAAAACAAAAACAAAACAACAACAAAAAAAACATTCATCAAGGAATAGTTGAATGTCTGTCTTAAAACAGGTATTTTATTTCCCTGTGATTCATCTGAATGCTTGCAGGCATGGCACAGATTACTGCTCAAATTATTTATTTTACCATAAAAATTAGCTTGAGAAACAACCGAGTAAGTTGTGCAGGGGTTAGAGTATCCGACTTGTTAGTGTAAGGTCACAAATTTAACCCCTTGCATTGAATATATCATTGCAATGCTCTGGTTAATAGTAACTCTCTCTCTTTCCTCTCTCCCCCAGCCCCTCCTAAATAAATCTTTAACAAAAAGAATGAGTAGTAGAAGCCTTTGGAAACCTACCCCCACTCATATTGGCAAACACAGAGAAGAGACTTATAATCAAATGAAATAAATGTATGTCATTTATTCATTAATGTTTTAATAATTTACTTAGTAATTCATGAAATATTATGTAGCAGCTATGCACCAAAGTAAACATTTCTGAGTTGAGAGTGAGGGTGGATGTTAAGCTTCACTGTGGGGGGGGGGATGTGACAGTCTTTTTGTGGTGGGAATGTTGTTTATATACACTCCTATTAACTTGTAGTCATATAAATCACTGTTTAATTAATATGAGAGGGGTAAAATTGATTGAATGTCCCATAAGTTTGATTTTCTACTACCAACTGTAATATCTCTATTTGCTTTCTGTATTTCTTGATTGTTATGGATGTTATCCAACCTCACTTCTTCTGAGAATGGAATATTCTCTACCGTTGTTGATCCACATTGAGGGCAAGGTCCTATGGGGGCCCACAACAGGGCCCATTGTATTGTTTCTGATGGAGAAGACCAGAAACAATGGAGACAATGATCTATTTGAGGTGTAGGCTCATCATATCTTTGTGGGAATCTCAGGACTCCATGACTAGGGCTTCATATGCTGGGGTGGCCTGATAGTGACCAAAGAGTTACAATTCGGGAGGAAAAAATAAAATGAGATCATAACAATACATGTTGGCTCAAAGCAGTGGACAAAAAAAAATTAACACTACCCTGTAGCAAATTGTTCTCAGAGAGAACATCACTGGGAAACTATTGAAGCTTTGTTTTAGCCACTTGCTTGTCTCCAGTCTTCCATTTCTAGTACATTCTCTTTCCCACAGTATTTTGTCTGAAAATAACTGGTTTCCACTTATACATCTTTACAGTGTGTCTAAACTTTTGTCTTTTAACAGATTTGAACTCCTTCTTCTTCTAGCGTTTGCCCTTCTTCCGTAGCCAGTCAACAGCGTCAGGTTGAGCCTGATGTCAAGTTTCGAGACCTTCTTTGAATCTGGAGAGGTGGCAGTCATTGACTATGTGGGTCATAGTCTGCCTGTAGCCGCAGGGGCAATTTGGGTTGTCTCTGGCTCCCCAGCGATGGAACATAGCGGCGCACCGGCCATGGCCTGTTAGATAGCGATTGAGGAGGGCCCAATCATAACGTGCTAGGTCAAAGCCGGGTTGACGCTTGCAGGGGTCTGTGATGAGGTGTTTGTTCTTTACCTCAGCTGACTGAGGTAAAGAACTGAACTCCTGATTGGTGGACAATTGCAATGATCTTAGAAATAAGTTTCCATGTCTTTCAAATTCCTGTAGCTTAAAAAATGCTTTAAAAACCCTGGGTCCATACTCCCACATGGTTAAAGAATAGGAAAGCTATCAGGGGATGGGATACGGAGTTCTGGTGCTGGGAATTGTGTGGAGTTGTACCCCTATTATCCTATGGTCTTGTCAATGTTTCCATTTTATAAATAAAAATTTAAGAAAATAAAATGACATTATAAAATTCCACTCCAGTATGTTAAATTGACTACACATTAACTTTCTTCTAAACTTCACATCTGTGAACTTCCTGAAATTTATCCCAGATTGTCTATATCATCCAGATTTTGGTATTTTTAAAAAAATTTTCATTCTAGATAAATCTTTCTTAACTTCAGGATAAAAATCATTTTCTTTTTAAACACAAGTAGAACCTGAAATGGAATTGGCGTATTGCACCAAAGTAAAAGACTCTGGGGTGGGTGGGTGGGGAGAATACAGGTCCATGAAGGATGATAAATGACATAGTTGGGGTTGTATTGTTAAATGGGAAACTGGCGAATGTTATGCATGTACAAACTATTGTATTTACTGTTGAATATAAAACATTAATTCCCCAATAAAGAAATAAATTTAAAAAATTTAAAAAAATCATTTTCTTTTTACTTTCTCTACCAAAAAACAAAGACTTTCATGATTTTTTAAAATTTATTTATTTATTTAAGAAAGGAGACATTAACAAAATCATAGGATGGGGGGCTACAACTCCACACAATTCCCACCACCCAATCTCCATATCCCATCCGCTCCCCAATAGCTTTCCCATTCTCTATCCCTCTGGGAGCATGGACTCAGGGTCATTGTGGGTTGCAGAAGGTGGGAGGTCTGGCTTCTGTAATTGCTTCCCCGCTGAACATGGGTGTTTACTGGTCGATCCATACTCCCAGTCTGCCTCTCTCTTTCCCTAGAAGGGTGAGTCTCTGGGGAAGCTGAGTTCCAGGACGCATTGGTGGGGTTTTCAGTCCAGGGAAGCCTGGCCAGCATCCTGATGGCATCTGGAACCTGGTGGCTGAAAAGAGAGTTAACATACAAAGCCAAACAAATTGTTGAAGAATCATGTACCCAACGCTTGGAATAGTGCAGACGAAGTGTTGAGGGGTACTCACTGCAAACTCTAGTGTACTACTGCTTTCAGGTATATATTTGCCCTAGTTTATGGATACCTGTGAACATATGCTCTATCTCCTGGAACTTGGTCTATATCTAGGTTTTGGGACTTTGTTAGGAAGTGAACCACCTGGGATGGAATTAGAGAATACTATGAAAGGAAAGGTCTCACCCGAGTGATGAAGCTGAAGGGTTGTCATTCCACACCTGAAGTCTCTGGACACAGTCTGAAGTGAAGCATGCTGGGGTGGCACTCATTGCGTTGATTAGGTTGCGATCAGCGGATGCAATATTATTTGATAAGAATTGGGAGAAGCATACAGGAACGTGGGCCCTACCCTAGGGCCCCTGGGATTTTCATGTCTTTTATCTCTTTCCACACTTCAAAAACATTTTCTGTTCTTATCTACTTTGTATACACTCTCTTTCATTCTTATTATTTCTAGGAAATGTGTGTAAAAAGCTAATCTTAGGGGCTTGGCAGTGGTGCACTAGGTGTAGTGCACATGTTACCATATGCAAAGACTAGAGTTCAAGGCCCCAGTTTCCACCTGTAAATGGGATGCTTCATGAGCTGCAGAGCAGTGCTGCAGGTTTCTCTCTCTCTCTCTCTCTCTCTACCTCCCCCTCCTCTCTCAATTTCAATGTCCTATCAAATAAAGAAAAAATGAAGAAGAAATGGCCTCTGAAAGTGGTAGGCTCACACGTAGGCACAGAGTCCCAGCTATTACTCTAGGAGCAATAATAATAAATAGAATAAATCTATAAGAAAAAAATGTCATTTTTCAACTAATTTACATTGTTAAGGAAATTTTGATTTACACAACTGCTATTGTCATAAAAGTATAGTTCCACATCTCCACAAGATACATGTCTGCACACCTCACCCACTACCAAATTATATTTTCCCTCCCTCATGGGGCACTGGGTCCCAACCCCCTTCAATCTCATCCTCCTTTCAGCCATCCTTTTAGGAACCTTGGATCTGCTGAAATAGATCAGAGTTTAGTTACAGTCTACTGTGTATTTTCTCTTGCTATGTTTCTTAAATCCCACCTTATTCAGATTTAAGATGTACAACCAACTATATTATCTACCTTCTGGCTTATTACACTTAGCACGAGCCCCTCCATTTCCATTATGTAACAAAACGGATTTTTTTTTTTTACATCTGAGTAGTATTCCATTGTGCAAATAAATTATGATTTCTATTATTGGATACTTGGTTTGTTTCCAAATCTTGGCTATTATATACAGAACTGTGATGAACATAGGTGAGCACAAAGCTTTTCAGATTAGTGTTTTTCTGTTCAGAAACCTATAATTTATTTATTATCGTAGCTGACATTTCATCACTCTTGGTTGGACTTTTTTCAGATAGAAAGAGAGATAGACAGAGAGGGAGACATTCCACAGAGTTCAAGCTTCCCCAAGTGTGATGGAGGCCAGGTTCAAGCCTCAATTGTGCACATGACAAAGCAGATGCCTTCCCATACAAGCTGTCTTGTCCCATATACCCAACTTTTTCTGACTATATATTATAGGGATAATCAGTGTCAGGGAATGACATATAAGAAAAAATCCTCAGTGAACAGATTGACTGGCCCTCTTATTCTTCAGTAAGGGTGACAGATTTCTCTCCCTCTTCCCCACTGGAACCTAAATTCTATAAAAGTAATCAGGGAAAATGTCTATTCTGCTCAATATACTGTGTTGTCACACAGTAGGAATTTCGTAAATGCATTCCTGATGAAAGAACCAAGAGTCTGGCCCCTGCCCATATAGTTTGCAAGGTCTTACTGGTACCTCAGTCTGGAGCTGATGGTTCTCAGTTCCAAAGACCCAACCTGATGTTCTCAACTTCTTTAATTCAATCCATGTGCTTTATACAGGTCTCTTTATTTCTTAGCCTATCTGACCAAACTGGTATCAGAGTCATGTATAAGCTCCTCCTATAGGTTACCAATGATCTGAAAAGACTCAGAAAAATGAGTGAATAGTCAATATCTGCTTGCCTCTGTCCCCAGAAAGCATCTCCATAGCCTCTAGATGTGTGTAAAATTATAATTCTTCCTCTTGGGTTGAAGTATGGAGGAAGCAGATTGTCTTCCATCAGGTGTCAGCATGCTGCATAGTTACATTGGGTGGTAAGGTCAAGAATGGATTCTCCTGATCCTGACATCTGGTATGCAGGTGGATCCAAGTTATTGCCTGGGGAGATGATGTCATGGCTGCAAAAAGGACCAGAAAGCAAAAGCAAAAAAACAAAAAACAAAACAAACTAGTATAGTCATGGGCTCTTTGGAATATAGCTTAAAAAGGACTACTATCTACAAAACAGAGAGCCCCAACTCTTCATCTTCACTATTCCAGCAGTTAGGTCCATGATTAGTCAACTATTTGTTTGGCTCTGTATGTTATCTATTTTTTTATCCACCAGGTTCCAGATTCTAGCATGATGCCTATCAGACTTCTCTGGGAAGATGACCCCACCAATGTCTCTTAGAGCCCCCCAAACCCCCATGTCCAGAACCCTGCCCCACTAGGTAAAGAGAGAGGCAGGCTGGGAGTATGGATTAACCTGCCAATGCCTATGTTCAGCAGGGAAACAATTACACAAGTCAGACCCTTCCACCTTCTGCACTCCATAATGACCCTGGGTCCATACTCCCAGAAGGATAAATAATAGGAAAGCTATCAGAGAAGGGGATGGGATATGGAGAGCTGGTGGTGTGAATTGTGTGGAGTTGTACCCCTCTTATCCTATGGTTTTTTGTAGTGTTTCCTTTTTATAAATAAAAATTTTTTAAAGAATGGATTTTCTAATTCTACAGGCTCATTATGCCTAGGAAATTAGATCCTCAGGCCACCAGAACCACACAATCAAAGACTGTCTCTTGAGTGACAGTTACAAAAAACAGGACACCAGAATCATGTAAAAGCAAATCCCTAGGAAATACTATGGTCTGGAAGGAGTTCAAGAATTGTGCTTCTGGGGTGGGGGCAGGGAGAGTACAGGTCCAGAAAGGATGACAGGGGACCTAGTGGGGATTGTATTGTTATGTGGAAAACTGAGAAATGTTATGCATGTACAAACTATTGAATTTACTGTCAAATGTAAAACATTAATCCACCAATACAGAAATTTAAAAAAATTGTGCTAAAATGGAAATTTCAGTAGGGCTAATTACAAACTTGCTTCTCAATTGCAGGTATGAAGACAAATGAATAGATAATCCGAGAGATATGTACAATACTGTTTCACCACCCCCAAAGCTTTTCCCCTGTAGGTGGGAACCAGACCTTGAACCCGGGTCCTTGTGCCATGTAACATGTGTGCTCAACCACGTGTGCCACCACCTAGCCCTGGAGGATATGTATTCTAATGGAAATTTAAAAAATATGTTTGAAATAGTATCTGTTGTGCAAAAATTATAAAAACAGGGATTTTGGTTAAGTGTTTGGAGAATACTGTACTGTGGAACTTGAGGGACTAAAGAAAATAGGAAACATATTCAATATAAGAGAGTTAAACCATTAGAGAATTATCTAATAGTCTGAGTATTTAAGACCTTTTCCAATATAACATAAAATTTAATCTTGTTCTCAGGGCAGTAGAGAAATACTGAAAAGTATTAAATAAACCCAAGAAGTGGCACACCTGGTGCAGTGACGATGTTTAAATGTGCAAATGTCCTACCTGCACTGGGAAAGCTTCCCAACTTCACAAATGATAGAGCAGTGCTGCTGGCATCTTTCTTCCTCTTTCCTTCCCATTGTTTCTCTTTGTCCCTATTAAATAAATCCACAAATAAATATTTTGAATAAAATTATTGAATAAATAAATGAGTGTTTTAACTACACTGGTTATTGAGATGAGAGCATGTTATAGGGAGACTAGGAAGCATAAGTGGAGGCTGTAGAAGCATTTCAGGTGTAAAATAGTTAGTACCTGATTACACTCAGATTATGCAGCATTGAAGAGACAAATTTAGGGTAAACTTTGGAATAATATCCAACAATATCTAATGGGAGGATGGTAGATAAACAAGAAAAGATATGACATTCTTCTACTCTGAAAAACTAAATAGTAAACCAGTCTAAGAGAAATTTATTTTCTCTTAGAATAAATACAGCCATGTATTTACACACACACACACACACACACACACACACACACATACACACACACACATACACACACACGCATTGGGAAGAGGTGACCATACTACTGAATATAGTTCTATTCCTGCTCTGACATTGTCTCCTAGGTGGTAAAACCACATACCTTCAGCTACAATGCATGGACAGGTTCCTCCATTTCTTTCTAGATGACTGCAACAGAGAGAAGAATTACCAGATCAAAACCAAATGAGATGTGTATATGAACATGAACTTGTTTACAATTGCTGATAAATGGATATGATTCTAACTTTATAAATCACGGAGAAGAATGTGGGAGGAGGTTCTGGGCTTCTTCCCACACACAGTTTCAAATTAGATTCAAGGAAATAATTACTTCAGTGTTTTTGGTTCCCTTGAGGAAAGGATTTTTGTTAGTAGTAGGAGTAGAAGAACTGAGATGAAGAGGAATAGTGACAATAATAATAAAGCAGCTACTATGAACTTGGACCCAAAAACCCTTTGCCTTCTTCCTGACATTGTGCAAAATGTGAGTGATATTGAATGACAAACTAAAATGTTGGTTAGCTGTGTTAACCTGAGTCTCTTGTTTGTGTACCTCATGATTGTTTTAAGACTTAAATACTCTTAATAATTTCACTCTATACAAAATTTGAGAATTTACATCCTGTCATCACAACTGAACCCAGGGGAATGAAACATAGATCACAGTATCTTGGCTCTAAAGTTATGGAATCAATACTGTCTTGATTGTCTCATTTGTTTGTTTGTTTGTTTGCTTTAAGGGTTATTGCTGGGGCTCAGTGCCAGCACTACAAATCCTTTTCTTCTGGTGGCCATTTTATCCATTTTATTGTATAGAACAGTAAGAAATTGAGAGAGAAGGGGTGGATAAAGGGAAAGACAACTACAGACCTGCTTCACCGCTTGTGAAGCAATGCCACTGCAGGTGGGGATATGGGGGGCTGGAACCCGGGTCTTTACTCAAGTCCTTGCACTTTGTACTATCTCCGTTTAACCTGGTGCTCCACCGCCCAGCCCCCAATGCAGTATTGTCTTGATGCAATTTTGCCACACCTAGAATAACCATCCAATATATGAATTCCACAAACTCCCTTGAAAAAGGAAACCTAGCTTAATCTAGTTATCTCTAGCTCATTTCTTTAGGCAAAGTAGCAGATAAGCATAGTGTGCTTGTTATTTAAGGTGAGGATGTATGAATATTCATTAAATGTTTTCAATTTGTTATGATCTGTGTTAAAAATCAATCTGTACTTGGAAATTATATTTGAATGAAGAAATCCTGAAAGATAGACTTCAAAATGTTTTCCATCCTGTTGATAATCTTTTGCTCTGATTATAGCTACAATTGACCTGTCTATTTTGCTAAACATCAAGAGCTGACAAGATCTCCTTCTCAAACAACCAGGAAATATCATTGAAACGTCCTTTCTATATATGCATGGATATAAATATAAAACTCATGAATCTACAAGATTACTTATTTGATTAAACATTATGAGGGAAAGGGCATATTTAAGTTAACAAATGACATTACTGCTTCTATAGGTACAAAACACTGGAGATGTCAGCCACCAAATTGCAGATGCTACCATGACGCCAACCTGACTTGAGTGGACAGATGACCTCACCAGTGTGTCCTGGAACCCCACCCCTCCAGAGCTCTGCCTCAATAGGGAAAGATAGAAACAGGCTGGGACAGAGCATAAAGCAGTGACAGTAGAGAGAGCCCCAGTCTCCAGAGGGAGATTGGGTTGTCCTGTCCTGTCACTCAAGGAAGACTGGTCCTGAAATGAGTGCACCCTGCAGTGTTTCCCAGAAGTGACCATGAGATCCAAGCTCAGACCGATAGGGACTCAGATGTTACACAGGCTCTGGTACTAAATATATATAGGTCCACGGTCAGGTGGATGGCAGTAAACAGTTGTATCCATAGATATTTTTCAAGAATGGGAGCTACTCACTGCCCTAATTCAACTTTCTAGCCCTTTTCTCTACTCTGACACCACTTCCTCAGACAATGTTTTTACCCAACTTCAGGCTACCTATCATACTCAAGCAAAGCTATCATAACTGTGTGTCCCCAGGAACATGCCTAAGATGGAATTTCTAGCTATCTTCTACCCTAAGATCCCTAATCTCATCTGCTCTATCCATACCTTTTGGTTCCTGTTCATTAACCGTTTTATCTCAGTTTATGTTCTGCCACCTTCCAGGCACCAATTTGCAGATACTACCGTGCTGTCATCCTGACTTCTCTGGGCAGATGACCTCACTAGTGTGTCCTGGAACCCCACCTCTCCAGAGCTCTGTCCCACTGGGGAAAGACAGAAACAGTCTAGGGGTTATAGATTGACCTGCCAACACCTACATTCAGTGGGGAGGCAATTACAGAAGCCAGAACTCCTACCTTCTGCTCCCCAAAAGCAACCTTGATCCATACTCCCAGCAGGAGAGAAGTGATAGGAGTAAAAAGATAAGAGGGCTCTGAACTCCAGCTTCATTAAGCACCCAGAGAGAGAGGAGGAAAAGGAGAGGGACATATAGAGGTAGTAATGTTGTCAAGAGTGGCTTGTAGGGGGAAGAGAAGATTGTATCAGGAAGACAAATGGGAAATTATGTATAAATGTAGACAGATAGTTGTAGAGATGATGGCTGGCCCATGTGGAAGCTTGCAGTGGGGCGACTGAAGATTCAGAACCCTGGTGATGGGAATGGAGTGGATTTATTCCCGTTGACACCTAATTTTGTAAATCAATATTAAATCACTAATAAAATTATTTTTAAAAATAATAAATGGTGGTTTAGTATTACAAAAAGAGAAGAAAAAATAAATAAGCAGGCTTGTGTGCACTTCCTTCTGGTGGTAGCTTCCCAAAAATTCCATCTCCTCTTGTTAGTCCTGGGGACCCCTGAGTCATAGACCTGTTGGCCATCAGAGTCAAGTGATCTAGATGTGTCTCTTGGATGATAGTGGCACATATTAAACAACAGGACAGTGTACAAGAATCTTTATATGAGACAGCAAAAGCTGGAACAAAGCAGAGGGAAAGCTCAAAGATGCCTCCCTTCGACTTCTACCTATGGGGAGCATTGCAGTGGGCCCCAAATATGTGTCAAATTAAATGCCTGCTCTTCAGGCTGCTGCTCACCTACTAGTTGTCACAGAGGACCCCAAACTGCATACTTCTGTCTAAAGGCCCTTGTTAATTAGCCATAAATGGGAAAATGAACAAGAATCAGTTAAACAAGTTCCCAATCAAGTGACCTATATTCAGACTACTTTTCTGTTTGGCATTAAATTCCCACATTTCCTTCCCCTGATGGAACACATTCTGGTAGTATTATCCCTTGATTCCAGACAAGGATCACAAAGATCTCCACTTTCCAGTAAAAACTTTATTGATACTTTTTTTTTTTTGCCTCCAGGGTTATCACCTGGGCTCAGGGTCTGCACTACAATCCTACTCCTGGCGGCCACGTTTTTTTTTTCTATTGTTGTTCTTATTGTTGTTGCTGCTGCTGCTGTTGTTGTTGTTGGATAGGACAGAAAGAAATTGAGAGAGGAAGAAAAGACAGAGGGGGAAAGAAAGAGACAGCTTGTGAAGCAACCCTCCTGCAGGTGGGAGCCAGGGACTAGAACTGGGATTGTTATGTCAGTCCTTGCACTTTGCTCTACATGAGCCTAACCCAGTGTGCTACCACCCAGCCCCAAAACTTTATTGATTCTATTGTAGACTAATTTTTTCATATTTGGCAGATGAATTCTATAGGCATATAATTAGACAACAAAGACAAAATCTAGAGAATAAGCCTGTTATTATTCATGTATATATGACCTAGAATAGACCGAATTAAAGGTAGCACATAGAAGTATTAAAAGTAAATGAAGGGGCTGGATGATATCACACATAGTTAAGCATACATGTTACCATGATCAAGGACCAAGGTTTAAGTCCCTGGCCTCCACCTACAGAGAGGAAGCTTCACAAGTGTGAAGGTATATCTCTGTCTCCCTTTTCCTTCTCAGTTTCTCCCTGTCTCTGCCCCAAAATAAATATTTTATATTCCTCAATGATAAGCATCAAAAGTGAAAGACAGAACAATATTAGATTCTTTTAAATTAAGAGAAACAAATCAAGGAGACTCAAGTACTCAACTATATAAGTAGCCTTCTCCTACTAAAGTCTTAATATTTTTAATTGAATGTTTCTTTTGATTCCACTATTTAGAGCAAACATACATATTTATAAGAACACATGTTAACACATATAAAATACTATATATACACATTTTAGCAGTACACGTGTTATATATGCCTGCTTGTGTGTTATTTGATAATTTTTAAAGTTTCAGAAAATTTTTAGTAAATTCATAAAATATTGCTCTAAAGTTTGAAAATTTTGAAGTAATCTGTTTCTTTCAAAATATATATTATTTATTTATTTTGGATAATGATAGAAATTGAGAGGGAAAGAGGAGGTAGAGAGGGGAAGAGAAGGGAGAGGAAGAGACCTGTTTCACCAGTCCTGAAGCTTTCCCCTGCAGGTAGGGAACAGGAATTACAATCAGTGCCACATCACTATGTTTCACTTCAGGCTGTATCAAGAGATGCCAGACCTGGGATGCCAACCCTCACGTTCATTACTCTGGTGGGATATTTCCTAGCTCATGGGATTCCCTAGTTCCATTTTGGGTTGCACACTTCATAACAAAGTTATGGAAGACCAGGCCCCAAGGGGTAGGACATATGTGCATATGTATCCATAAGTTAGGGGAAATATATACCTTAAAGCAAAAGTGTACTTAGACTCCCTCAGTGCAGCAAGCAAATGGAAAGACCTAAAAAAGACACCATAAAGTACTTAATCAAATATTTTCTACTTAATCCAAGATACCCTCCTCACCTACTTCCTATTTCACTTCCCTCAAACACTCTAAGGCTAGCCTTGTTAGATAAAGTAAGGACTACAAAAGCAGAAAAAGGGCAAGAGACCAGCACACTGTAATGATGGCTCTTTTGGTCACTAACAGGCAGCCCCATCATCTGGGGCTCTAGTCAGGGAATCCTTGGATTTCCACATAGATATGATGGGCCTAAACCTCTAATAGTTTCCTTTCTCCAACATCACTGGTCACTTCCATCAGGAACATTATTATAGTCCTCTTATGGGTCTCTACAAGATCTCATCCTCAATGTAGAACAGCAATGTTAGGGACTGCCCTCACTCTCTGAAGGGAGGCTGAGGCAGCCTACTTTGCTACTCCAGGAAGACAAGTCCTGAAATTAATGCAACCTAGAATGTTCCTAGTTGTGACCATGGACTTTGAGCTCAGACTGACAGGGATGAAGAGGTTACAAAAGCTCCTTTGCTAAATATGAATAAATATGAGCCCTAGGTCAGATTGATGGGGTTTATAGTTAACTGTATTTATATACTTTCCTCAAGTTTGGGAGATACTCAAAAAATGATTTTACAGGAAATGACAGTATATTCTCAAAAGATAGAGTATCCTAGAAATTATTAGCATGCGTACACGCACACACACACACACAAATAATTATGTTAACTATTGAATATAAAGTTTATTCCTGTTTTGACATTGCCTGTTAGGTAATGAGCATATATATATATATATCTTCAGTGGCAAGATATCAACAGATCTTCCATTTCTCTCTAGAAGACAGACTTGAAACTATGGAGCAAGCAGAGTTTCTAAAAAGTTCCCAGATTATTGCAGAAGGGAGATTTAACAGTGCAAGACCAAATGAGGTCAATATTGGATATACACCTGTTTTATTTGCTTGTAATTACTGAAAATCTAGTTTCTTAAATTCCCACCTACAAGTGATTCTGACCAGTATTTGGCCTTCTCCTTCTGGTTTGTTTACTTAGCATGATTCCAGAGGAATCACCACAAAGGTTATATGAAATGGAGGTACAGTCCTCTAGATGTACAGAAACACACTTTGTCCACCTACAACTCCCATTTCCTGCTAATCTATGTCAATTCTTGGTAGCTCAGTCACCTTCTTCAGTATATGAGTCCTCGGCTTCTGCTGCGGACACCAAGAATAGAAAAGTAAAAAAAAAATCCTATGTGAGGCCATGACCTTCTGGGCTTACTCTGTCTTTGAGTCCCATAGAACAGGCAGGAGGATACCACTTGGCTTACTCTGTCTTTGAGTCCCATAGAACAGGCAGGAGGATACCACTTTATAAACCACTGAGAGGATAAAGAAATTGTCCCTAAGCTCCTGGTTATGGAAGGAAAAATAAATCAATTGTCTCGAGTCCTGTCAGACCTTGGGGAGGTTCTTTGCAGGAACTGGAGGGACTGAGCTGGTGGCGTCACCTGAGAGGGTATTCCAGGTATCAGGGCACTTTGCTTGCTCAGAGTCCCAGGGGAAGAAGAATGTCTTTGTCATCCTCCCACAAGCACGCAGCCAATGCATTTGATTTGATTTTTTGGCCTTGAAAGCAACTTCTTCTCAGCCTTATTTATTCCATAATAAAGTGTAGATAAGAATAATATTGTCATTATTAAGTTTTTTATGAAGATTCAATGAGATCATTCACACTGAAACCCGTAGGTGTACAATCATTGTTGACTCTTACTAGTATTGTCTTTCTTCAAGAGAAGAAAGTATATCCAGAATTGCTGATGTTGATATTGTGAAAGAGTCAGTCAGTAAGTTCTTCAAAGTTAAAAATATTGACTTTTCTTTTTTGCCTTCTGAAGTTTAAGTTTTTATACACAATAATGTTTTTTTCTTTTTTCTTTTATAATACTTATTTAACAATGATCTACAATATAATAAGATAATAGGGATATACATACAGTTCTCACTACCAGAGTTCCGTGTCCCATCCCATCACTGGAAGCTTCCCTAGTCTTTATCCCTCTGGGAGTATGGACCAAACATTTTTATGGGGTGCAAAAGTTGGGAGTTCTGGAATCTGTAAGTGCTTCTCCACTGGACATGGGCATTAGCAGATTGATCTGCACACCAACCTGTTTATATCTTTTCCTAATGAGATAGGGCTCTGGAGAGGTGAGGTTCCAAGATGCATTGGTGAGGTTGTCTGCCCAGGAAAGTCAGGATGGAGTCATGATAGTGTCTGCAACTTATGGCTGAAAAACAGTAAGATATAAAGTGGGACAAATTGTTTAATAAACAGGAACCTAAAGGTAAGAATAGAGCAGATGAAACTAAGGGTCTTCATATGGGAAGAAGCAAGGAAGTCTATTTTAAGTATGTCACAAGGGGTCCATGACTTTAATAATTTTTCTTGAGCCTGATAGCTAACATGCAGGTGGGTATTGTCTGGGGAGATGGTGTCAGAGTTGAGAATAGGGCTAGAAAGTTGGATTAGGGTAGAAAGTAGTTCCCAAACTGGAATAAAGTATATAAATACAATTAACTGTTTACCCCACTGATTTGACACAGGGCTCATATGTGTTCTTATTTAGCACAGGAACTTATGTAACCTCTGAGTCCCTGTCAGTCTGAGCTCTTATTCCATGGTCATAGCTGGTAACATTCTAGGCTGCACTCATCTCAACACCAGTTATCCTCAAGTAGCCCAGTAGGCTGACCAAGCTTCCCTTTGGAGAGTGGGGCAGTCTTTACCATTGCTGCTCAACAGTGAGGGGAAGGTCCTGGAGAGGCCCACAAGAGAGTTTATGATGATAGAAGTGACCAGTGATGGTGGAGATAGGGATCTATTAGAGGTCTAGGTTCATTTTATCTATATAAGAATCCAAAGACTTCCTGACAGGAGTCCAAGATGGCAGGTGGCCTAAAATACTGACGTTTCATTCTTTTTCCTTTTTTAGCTTTTTCATATATTATTGACACCATGGAATGCATATGTTTAAAACATATACTTTGGGTGGGGGAGACAGAATAATGGTTATGCAAACAAACTCTCATGCCTGAGGCTCCTAAGTCCCAGGTTCAATCCCCCGCACCACCATAAGCCTGAGCTGAGCAGTGCTCTGGTGTTTCTCTCTCTCTCCTCTCTTCATCTCTCTCAAAAATAAAATTAATTAAAAAAATTAAAATAAATAAAATAAAATAAAATAAAACATACTTTTCCCAGTTTGGGCTTATGTGCTTGCCGGGATAGCCTGAGGGTACTTCTTCCCGAGCTAGTGCTCTCTGGGTTGGAGAGAACTCAACTGGAGCCGATCTAAGCTGCTGCATGGGAGAGTCATCAGGAACTCATGCCGCACTAACTTCCGCAGGAGATACACTCTGGAACTCTCGGAGCCGGAAAGCAATTTCCAAGTGTCTTTAATCAGAAGAGCAGCTGTTTTTATACTCTCCAAGTAGGGTGGAAACAGGATAGAGAGGGTGGAGAGAAAAGTGACTGGTGAAAATCAGAGTGTGACAAGGAGGGGGCGGAACAGGCGAGAATCCTATCACTGAACCACCAATGCCCTGGAGGGAGTGCTTTATGTAAATGGAAAAGTGATTTATGTAAATAGACCAAAGCTTTGAATGGGATCAGTAAATCCCTGTATAGGCATATGGTTAAGCAGAAGCCAGGGGGAGGTGGCATACTACCCAACATCTCCCCCTTTCTTTTTAACTATTTGCCATAGTATCAGGAGTGCGGGGCACTTTGTGAGGCAGGGAGACTGATAAGAGGCACACCTTTTTTGGGGTTCTACTGTCCCTCCTTGCTCAATCTCTCCGTGGAGAGAGAGACTAACAGGATTGACACACCCCTCAGGCTCAAGCCCTTCCAAGCTCAACCATATCCTCACAATTCCCCAACATCTTCCTCTTACTTAATGGCCATATAGAACTGGGTCAATGTAAAAGGCTTCATCTCTGTCAGGGGAATAGCAGTGTAGGGGTGAACAGAAACCTGTTGGGAAGAAAGCAGAATGATAGTGTGTAAGTGTCTTCAAAAAGAACTAGCACAAGACAGGGAGGGATAAGTAAGAGTAGCAAGAGACAGAGTGAGCCTGATGGGTGGAGGAGTGGGGGCCTGATAAGCCGAGGGGCTAGAGGGGTGATCTGGCATTGCAAAATCCCAAGTCAGCTGGCGGAAAGTTCTATGAACTGCTACAGTCATTCTTCAAGAAGTCCAGCAGTATAAAAGGAGTGTCCAGCAAGTTCTATAAAAGCATCAGTCCAATGTCAACGGCCAGGAAATAAATGCCACACGTCTATCTTGATGGAGGAGGATGGCCACTGGAACTTTTCTTCTCTGTAGAGAGTGACCTGGAACCGCCAAAACATGGTGGGCAAAACAGAAGCAGGAAGAGCAGACACCGATGGTTGAGAGAAAGGCAGTAGGAAAGTCTTGTCCTTTGGAGTCTGTGAATCAGGTTCTCCAGATTGTGTCAGGTCACATCATGGGTTTTGGCGGATGGCTGTAATTGTGGGTGATGTCAGAGGTCAGGGGTCCAAGATGGATTTCTGGGGATTCCATATGAGCAGATGCTTCTTTATGCGAAGGCTTGTCATAGCTGTAGTCAATTACTTATGAAAAACTTTGTAACAAATTAGAAGTTTACTACAATTGATAACTCAATGATTATAATTGGTTTAGGTATCTTTATAATTTCGTGTAAAGGTCATCTTATGTGACCTCATGTAGCAGTCTTTATATAGCAAAATTTTCATACCGAATTTAAGTCACATATATTGATTCTTAACTATTTTTACATTGGGCTTTTAAGCAAACTCAGGTTACTAGAGTTAACACATTTTAGTGACAATTTTTTTTTTTTGGTACATTTACAATATCGGATTGATGCCAAATTTGTTGTGGATTAATTTCCACAAGATAGCTTACAGGACATTTTTGGGGGCCCTCCAAAAATGTCCTGTATAGAGGATTTGTATTTTAACTTAGGAAATGATGAATTGTCACATTGAATATTTAGAGTTTTACCTTAAACACTCAGTTACTTAAATGAATTGATTTTACCTCTTCTTGTAAAAATGTAGCTTCGAAGTTACAATTTAACTGTTAAGTTAATGTTTACCAAACTTGAAACACGCATATTAAACATATAGTTTATAACACACAGGAGAAGAAAAACTTGTAAATAAGACACATCATTTCAAATGTGAATTTAGATCTACTGTCATAGTTGAACCATCTTTACTCACACAGTTTAAGACTAAACATTTCATATTGATATCAAGACTTAAAAAAGAAATCAAAAGGGGGAATGAACAATTTTTGGACTGTTTCTGGACGTCTCCAGAAACCATGGCTGCGTCCAGCCGTTTTATATAAAGTCAGTTAACTTTCAGAGTACTCTGAGCACAATGGGTCATACAAAAATTTTGGTCACTCAACTCACTCAATTTTTTTTTCACTCACTCACACACTCACAAAACACAACTGGCCAGTCATAGCATAAGACATTCATTCGGGGGGGGGGGGAAGAGTTCTGTGAATCAGATTTTTTTTTTTATTCTGCCATGCTGTATTATGGATCCTGGGGTGCATCCTGTAGCCAGTCTTCTTGCAGTGTTTCTTGTTCTTCAGGGATATCAGCGCCATCATGTGGGTATTGCCGGACATGGCGGGCAGGAACCCAAACAGGCTTGGAGTAATTTGTGGAAAAATACATGCGAAACCCCTCCCCATAGTCAACAGGGGGTCAGGTCCTTTCCAAATTTTATCAAGTGGGTCTTTCCATTTGACTTTAATAGCTGGGAGGGTGGGTGGTGTTTGCCAATGAAGAATTATAGGAGGTTGGTCTGAGTTTTTGTAAATATTAAAGAGATTTAATGTAGTTAAGGCTTTTGCCAGCTGGATATTAGGGGGGTACATTTCCCCTTTTTCTTTATTTAATTGAGCCTTAAGAGTTTGATGGGCCCTCTCAACAATGCCTTGTCCCTGTGGATTATATGGAATGCCTGTAGTATGAGTAATGTTCCAGAGGGAACAAAAATCTTTAAATTGTTTGCTGGTAAAAGCAGGTCCATTATCCGTTTTAAGTTGAAGAGGTAAGCCCATTACAACAAAACAGGAGAGCATATGGCTTATAAGCTTTTTTGAGTTTTCTCCAGTCTGAGCTGTAGCCCACATAAACTTAGAGAAGGTATCAATTGAGACAAACACATATTTTTGTTTGCCAAAGTTAAGTATGTGAGTAACATCAATTTGCCAAAGAGTGTTGGCTTTTAAACCTCGAGGATTAACACCCAGAGTCTGAATAGCAGGTGTTTTGATTAGACCTGCACAGGAGGAACATGTAGCAAGAATACGTTTTAACTGTGGCAGAGGAATATCAGGAAATCGAGCTCGAAGACCTTTAAGATTAACATGGGTTAGGGAATGAAAGTCAGCAGGATTAGAGACAGAGGCTAGGAGAATTCCTGTGGAGGCAAGGTGGTCGGCTGCAGCATTCCCTTCGGACAGGGGACCAGGAAGAGGGTTGTGGGAACATAGGTGCTGAACATACAGTGGTTGGGTTCGAGAACAAAGCATAGAGGCAATTTGAATTAAAAGAGGAGAAAGTGGGTTGTCATCAATTCTTACATAAGATCGAGCAAGCCATGGAAGTAAGTTAACAGTATACACACTGTCAGAAAAAAGGTTGAAGGATTCTGGTACAGCTTTTAATGCAAGGAAAACAGCATAAAGTTCTTTGTACTGAGGGGAATTATCAGGAAGTTCAGTAAAGAGAGGTTTGGGGTATTGCTGGTCTGGATAATATATAAGGGCAGCAGCTCCCTTTTTTCCACCATCAGTGAACACTGTAGGAGCAGAGGGGATGGGATCTCGAGAGAAAAGTTTAGGTACTAGTAGAGGCAACAGAGGTAAAGAAGCTATCAAATTATCAGAGGGAAAATGATTATCTAATTGTCCTGGAAAACTCATTAAACTTATGGCAAAATGAGAATGGTGGCGTATGAGCCATTCTGTATCAGTGAGAGAAAAGGGAAGAATGATTGAATCTGGTTCCCTTCCTAAGACCTGAAACGATCTGTTTCTTCCTTGGCGAACCATAAATGCTAAGGCATCAATCTTGGTAAGGAGTCTTGGAGCTCCACCTACTGGCGTATGAAGCCATTCGAGAATGCCATGTTTCTGCCTCAATGCCCCCACTACTGTGGGGGTGGAGTTAAAGATTAGAAGATTTACTGGAGAGGAGGGGGAGAACCGAATGAGGTGCATGTCCTGAAGAGCCTGGTTAACTTTTTCCAGAGCCAAGGAGGCTTCGGGGGTTAACATACGCTTTGAGGAGTGCTGTTTGTTTCCTTTTAACAGATCAAACAGTGGTTGCAGGCAGCTCGTAGGCAGATAAAGATACTGCCTAAGCCAATTCAAATTTCCAAGAAAACTTTGTAAAGAAGCAAGAGTGAGATTAGAAGGAAAAGTAACACAAGGTTTTAAAGGACGAATCTGTGTTAGGGAAATCTCTGAGCCTAAGAAAGATATTGGAGGGATTAGCTGTATCTTCTCAGGAGCTACATTAAGTCCACTTCTCTTTAAGGCAGGGATTAGAAAATCACGTAGGGTGGAGAGATCTGTATCTAATTCTCCCCATATAAACACGTCATCCATATAATGAAAAACCTTAAGGCCCTTATGAATATATGGAAAAAGGGCAGATTTAACAACCTCTTGACAAATAGTAGGACTCTTAGCCATGCCCTGGGGCAGTACCACCCATTCAAATCTATCGGCAGGGCTGGCATTATTAATAGAAGGAACAGAGAAAGCAAAACGTTTACAATCTTGTGGATGTAAGGGAATAGAGAAAAACAATCCTGTATATCAATAGCTATGATTGGAATTCCTGTGGGAATTGCAGAAGCAAGAGGCAAACCCCTTTGGGGGGAGCCCCAAACCTGCATGGTTTTATTAACTGCACGAAGATCTTGGAGGAGGCGCCATTTTCCTGAGCGCTTTTTAATCACAAAGACTGGAGTATTCCATGGGCTCCGAGAATGACGAATATGTCCCAAAGATAACTGCTTTTGGACGAGTTCTTTTAAAATTTCTAGCTTCTCCCTAGGCAAAGGCCACTGTTCCACCCAGACAGGCTCATTAGAAAGCCAATCTAAGAGGGGAGTTCTGTTACGAACAGTGGCAGTTAGTATTGGGGGTGCTGGTTGGGTCTAGCAGTCTCACAGGAGTGAGTGTGGTGTCCTGCAGAGGTGTCTGAGGATATCACTACATCTAAAGATTCCAGCAAGTCTCTTCCCAATAAATTGGTGCTTATATCAGCTATTAAAGGCTGAAAGCATCCGGTAGTCCCTTCTGGATCTTCCCACACAAGGGAATCTCGTGTGCGGAATGCCTGAGTCAATCCTCCAACACCATGTAAGCATGGTCCTGGGAGGAGTTCCCAACTCTGGGGAAGCTCTGCTTGTCTTAATATTGTCTTATCTGCTCCCATGTCAATCAAACGCTTAAAAGGAATATTACCAATCTTTACTGTCATAGTTGGGTGACCCCTTTCTAAAACAGGGGTGGTCCATAAAATCTCAGGCTCCGAATTCAAGCTGTTCTCTTGCTCCAGCATACCCACATGTTCCCACATACCGCGGGTTCCTCCTTCTGCTCACCCTCTGTTATTGTTACTTGGCGTGGTGTGTGTAGTGATGGATTGGGTCCCAAGCTGGGCTTCTGTTTGTGGAAGAAGGGCACAGCACCAATCGGGTGACCTGCTTCCTTCCCTCTTGTTGGCGGGGCTAAGGGAAGCCCCATACCTAGTTTAAATCCCTGTTTACATTTGGCAGAGGCGTGCCATTCCTATGGAACCTTGACCAACAATCTCTCCTCCAGTGAAATCCTTTCTGGCATCTGGGACAAGGCATTCGTGGTCTCTGATTCCCTGTCTGGAGGCGGGGTTGCCCTGACTGGAGGCGGGGTCGCGGTCTATTTTCTGGACATTGGTTATGCCAATGCCCTTGGCAACCGCACTGAAAGCAAGCCCCTTTTTGCTTATGTAAGGTAGCTGATGATCAACAGGATATAAGGCGCAGCCCCGAGAAAAATGTCCCAGATATATAAAAATTGTATACTGGAAAAAGAATGCAGAATTTGGAAAAGATTTTCCATGGTGGAGAGATCTCAGGAAAACAATAAGAAAGAAAAAAAATCACAGTGCCTTAACACGATATTTCAGATACCCAAAAGGTGTGTACTTATCTAAGATGTCTTCTTGTAAATCTGCTGCTTACATGTCCCTGTTCAGGCGCCAGATGTCGGGATAACCTGAGGGTACTTCTTCCCGAGCTAGTGCTCTCTGGGTTGGAGAGAACTCAACTGGAGCCGATCTAGGCTGCTGCGTGGGAGAGGGATCAGGAACTCGTGCCACACTAACTTCCGCAGGAGATACACTCTGGAACTCTCGGAGCCGGAAAACAATTTCCAAGTGTCTTTAATCAGAAGAGCAGCTGTTTTTATACTCTCCAAGTAGGGTGGAAACAGGATAGAGAGGGTGGAGAGAAAAGTGACTGGTGAAAATCAGAGTGTGACAAGGAGGGGGCGGAACAGGCGAGAATCCTATCACTGAACCACCAATGCCCTGGAGGGAGTGCTTTATGTAAATGTAAAAGTGATTTATGTAAATAGACCAAAGCTTTGAATGGGATCAGTAAATCCCTGTATAGGCATATGGTTAAGCAGAAGCCAGGGGGAGGTGGCATACTACCCAACATGTGCTCATCTTTAATGTGTCACATTAGTGCAAGCAGAGATGTTATGCAACACCCTTGAAGAAATGCCTGTCCCACTTTGTAATTTTCTTCACACTTCTCTTTCCACATGAAGCATACTTTAAGGATATTTTAAGGAATTATGGACTTTTTTGTGGACATGTTTCAGAATGATCATATATTCTTTTTTTTTAGCAGAAGGGAACATTTAGGAAACTATATTATAAAATATTATGAGACTATTATTATAAGTGTGTCTGTGGTATTATTTTATTTTTCATCAATCACTTCATGGGGGGTTGTTGATTTATAATGCTGTTGTCACAGGTTTAAAGTCTCACATCTCCCCGTAAGTGTCAGCACATCACACCCACCACCAGTCTGGCCTGTTTCTCCACCATAGGAGGGTAGGCTTCCAATGCCCCACTCCAGCTCCTTCCCTTCCCACCTAACCCTTTCTTTTTTTAAAATTTTTATTTATAAAATGGAAATATTGACAAGACAATAAGATAGGAGGGAATTCCACACAATTCCCACCACCAGAAATTCATATCCAGTCCTCTCCTTTGATAGCTTCTCTATTTTTTATCCCTCTGGGAGTATGGACCCAGGGATATTATTGGGTGCAGAAGGTGGAAGGTCTGGCTTCTGTAATTGATTCTCTGCTGAACATAGGTGTTGGCAGGTCAATCCATACCCCCAGCCTTTCTATCTCTTTCCCTAGTGGGGCAAGGCTCCGAGGACATGGGCTCTAGGACACACTGGTGGGGTCATCTGTCCAGGGAAGTCCAGTTGGCATCATGGTAGCATCTGAAACCTGGTGGTTGAAAAAGAGTTAAGACCTAAAGCAGAAAAAATTGTTGACTAATGATGAATCTAATTACAAGAATATTACAGATGAAATTTTAGGGTATTCATTTTGGAAAAAGTTAGTATGTCTATTTTAGGTATATTCCAAGGGGCCCATGACTTTACTAGTTTTTGTCAGAGTCTGATAGCTAATATTCAGGTGAACCCAGGTTATTATCTGGGGAGATGGTATCATAGTTGGAAAAGGACTAGAAAGGTGTATTAGGGAAGAGAGTAGCTCCCAAATATGGGGATAGAATATAAATATTATTAACTGTAAACCCCATTGATTTGATCTGGGGCCCAGGTTCCTATGTAACCTCTGCATCCCTGTAGGTGTGAGCTCACATTCTGTGGTCACGGCTAGGAAGGAACATACCAGGATGCATTAATTTCAGGACCCATTTTAGTAGGTAGAGTATGTTGTCCAACCTCCCTTCAGAGAATGGAACATTCCCTACCATTGTTGACCCACATTGAGAGCAAGGTCCTATAGGGACCCACAAAGGGGTCCAGTATGTTGTCCCTGATAGAGCTGACCAGTGACCATGGGAAGAGGGATCTGTTAGAGGTCTAAGCACATCATGTCTGTATGGGAATCCCAGGACTCCCTGACTAGGGCCCCAGGTTATGGGGTGGCCTGGTAGCGACTAAAGAGTCATCATTAAAGTATTCCAGTCTCTTTCCATTATTCAGCTTTTGTAGTCCTTACTTTGTCAGAGGAGGTTAGCTTTGGAGTGATTGAGGGATATGTAATAGGAGGTAAGTGAGCAGGGTATCTAGATCTAAGTAGAAAGTGTTTCACTAGGTACTTTAAGGTATCTTTTTAGGTCTTTATACTTGCTTGCCTTATTTATTGGCTCACTGCAAACTATTGTGCACTTTTGCTTTAAGATATATATATTCCCCTAACTTATGGATACATCTACATATGCCCTATTTCTTGGGCCCTGGTCTATATCTAGGTTTTGAGGTTTTGTTAAGAAGTGCACCATCTGAAATGGAATTAAGGAGTCCTATGAGCTAGGAAAGATCTCACCAGAGTAATGAAGGTGAAGGGTTGACATTACACTCCTGACATCTCTGGATACAGTCTGAAGTGAAGTATGACGAGGTAGTACTGGTTGCATTGATTAGGTTGGGATCAGCAGATGCAGTATCAGTTGGTAGAAATTAAGAGAAGCTTCTTTATTTTGACTGAAGAATATGTCACCCACAGCATGCTTATCCATTCCATTGACGGCGATGAATATATTGATTGCTTTCTGTTTGAAGATGAACATCTACCCTCACCCTCCACCCAGAGTTTTTTACTTTGGTTCCCTACTTCATTTTTTTTTATTTTTTTTTTATTTAAGAAAGGATTAATTAACAAAACCATAGGGTAGGAGGGGTACAACTCCACACAATTCCCATCACTCAATCTCCATATCCCACCCCCTCCCCCGATAGCTTTCCCATTCTCTATCCCTCTGGGAGCATGGACCTAGAGTCATTGAGGGTTGCAGAAGGTAGAAGGTCTGGCTTCTGTAATTGCTTCCCCGCTGAACATGGGCATTGACTGGTCGGTCCATACTCCCAGTCTGCCTCTCTCTTTCCCTAGTAGGGTGTGTCTCTGGGGAAGCTGAGCTCCAGGACACATTGGTGGGGTCTTCAATCCAGGGAAGCCTGGGCAGCATCCTGATGGCATCTGGAACCTGGTGATTGAAAAGAGAGTTAATGTACGAAGCCAAACAAATTGTTGAGCAATCATGGACCCAAAGTTTGGAATAGTGGAGAGGAAGTGTTAGGGAGGTACTCACTGCAAACTCTAGTGTACTTCTGCTTTCAGGTATATATTTTGCAGTAGTTTATGGATATGTGTGAACATAAGCTCTCTCTCACATAAACTGGTGTATATCTAGGTTTTGGGACTTTGTTAGAAAGTGAACCACCTGAGATGAAATTAGAGTGTACTATAAAAGGAAAGGTCTCACCCGAGTAATGAAGCTGAAGGGTTGTCATTCCACATGTGAAGTCTCTGGACACAGTCTGAGGTGAAGCATGTTGAGGTGGCAATCGTTGCATTGGTTAAGTTGTGATTGGCGGATGAAATATTATTTGGTATGGATTGGGAGAGGCATACGGGAAAGTGGGCCCTATCCAAGGGTTCCAGGACTGGGGGAAGTAGGGGCTCTATAGTGGAGATGTGAGGTTCCTGCTGTCTTAGGGTTCAAAAAGACAATCAATAGTTAATGTTATCATCACATTATTTGGTAATTGGGTTAACTTTGAAAAGTCCTTTTGTTAGGGTTTGCTGTACAGTATCCAGTATCTTGTATATAGCTGTGCTATTGGATGCTTCTAATCTACTTGGTCTAGGCTTTTGAGAGAGTCCACATATCAAATACACAGCCTATATATTAAAAAGATTCAGTTTGTGTTTTGAAAAACTTTGAGACATACAATTGATTTTCCCCCTCTCATATTAATTAACTACTGATTTATATGTCTACATTTTGCTAGGAGTGTACATAAACACCATTCCCACCACCAAAGGACTGTGACCCATCCCTCCCACCCACTCCCACCCCCCACTGGCCCAGGAAGCTACATGTCTACCCCTCACCACAGGGTTTTTACTTTGGTGTCCTACTTTGGTGCCCTACTTCAAACTCAGTCAGATTCTGCTTTGAGTTTCCCTTTCAGTTCTTCTTTCTCAACTTCTGTTTATGAGTTATCCCATACTCATCTTTATCTTTCTAACTTAGCTCACTTAACATAATTCCTTCTAGCTCCAGATGGGTCAGAGAAGGTAGGTTCATTGTTCTTAATAGCTGCATAGTACTCTATTATGTAAATATACTACAGCTTTTTTACTACGCTATTTAATATTTACATCAATACTCCCAGAAACTTCTTCAAGGAAGTTCATCTACACCGATGACATCTGCTGTGCAACTCAGACATCCAAGTTCGACATCCTCGAGGAAACACTCATGAAAGACATGTCTCTGATATCTGATTACTGTAAAAAATGGTGACTAATCCCTAGCACTGCAAAAACAGTATCATCTGTTTTCCATCTACACCATGCCTCGGCCTCGCATGAGCTTAATGTGCAACTTGGCGATACGAGAATCCGGCATGAAGCCCAGCCAGTCTATCTTGGCGTTACTCTCGATCGCACCCTGTCATTTCACGAACATCTCATAAAAACTGCAGCAAAGGTGGGCGCAAGGAATAACATCATTGCAAGACTGGCCAGCTCCTCATGGGGCACGAGCGCTTCCACACTACGATCATCATCTCTGGCATTATGCTATTCCACTGCAGAATACTGTGCCCCAGTATGGTTTCGTAGCCCCCATGTCCACTTGGTCAATTCCAAATTATATTCCTCCATGAGGATAATTTCTGCAACCATCCGTTCCACCCCAGTTCCATGGATGCCAGTTCTTAGCAACATTGCCCTGCCAGATATTCGTTGGGATGCGGCATCATCTAAGTTCATTTCCCACGTCTACGCTCGACCGGACCTGCCAATATATGTGGATATCTTCACCCACCCTGTCCAACGCTTGACGTCTCGTCACCCAATCTAGTCCCCTATGCCTACACTGAACTTCTCTGTTCCAGACTCTTGGAAACAGATTGGGCAGTCAGCTGAGGTAAAGAACAAACACCTCATCACAGACCCCTGCAAGCGTCAACCCAGCTTTGACCTAGCACGTTACGATTGGGCCCTCCTCAATCGGTATCGAACAGGCCATGGCCGGTGCGCCGCTATGTTCCATCGCTGGGGAGCCAGAGATGACCCGAACTGCCCCTGCGGCTACAGACAGACTATGACCCACATAGTCAACAACTGCCACCTCTCCAGATTCAAAGGAGGTCTCGAAACTTTACATCAGGCTCAACCTGACGCTGTTGACTGGCTACGGAAGAAGGGCAAATGCTAGAAGAAGAACTACAGCTTTATCAACCATTCATCTGTTGTTGGGCACATGGGTTGCTTCCAGGTTTTAGCTTTTATTAATTGTGCTGCTATGAACATAGGTGTACACATATAATTTTGCTTAGATGATAAGGAGTCCTTGGTGTATATCCCTAGGAGAGGAATTACTGGGTCATATGGAATTTTCCTTTGCTTTTTTATCAATTAATTATACAGAAATAAATTTTAATTAATTAATTAATTTTATTAAATTAATTTTATCAATTAATTATACAGAAATCTGTTGTATAGTCTTCAGGCACTTGTAATTTTTTCAGTATTGCTGTTATGATTAACTTCTCATTTCATGCCATTATAATAAAAATGTATTACTAGATACAAATTCTTTTTAGCATTATAATTTTATTACTGTTTTAATGGTGATTTATAAGTTTTTAAGAAAATAGGGGTATGTAATTCTATACCACTCCCATCACCAAAGTTCTCCAACAGTAACCACTATAGCTCTGCTAAGGTCACATATAATATAGGTTGACTATATATATATTTCTCCAAGTTAATGTATTTTAATTCTCTATATTTCACATATGAGTAAAATCATAACATACTTGTCCATCACTTCCTTACTATACTAAGAATAATCACTGAAAGTTCCATTCATTATGTCCAAAAAGATAAAAGATAGTCTTTTTAACAGCTGAGTAGTACTCCATTATGTCCCATGACTTATTTTTATTCTCCTCCTCCTCGCTGTTATTGTCTTCCCATTCTTCTTCTTAGGAGCCTATGTGACCTCTGCATCCCGGTAGATCTGAGCTCACATTCTGTGGTCATAAGTAGGAACTTTCCAAGCTGTCCCAAAATCAGGACCCATCTTCCTCAGGTGTAGCATAGAGTATATTGTCCAGCTTCCCTTAGGACATCGTTGATCCAAATGGAGGGCAAGGTCTAATGGGGGCACACAAAGGGGTCTATTGTGTTATTCCTGATAGAAATGACCAGTAACAATGGAAAGAGGGATTTATTTGAGGTCTAGGCCCATCATGTCTGTTTGGGAATCTCAGGACTGCCTGATTAGGGCCCCAACTGATAGGGTGGCCTGATAGTGACTTCTTCTTCTTCTAGCGTTTGCCCTTCTTCTGTAGCCAGTCAACAGCGTCAGGTTGAGCCTGATGTAAAGTTTCGAGACCTCTTTTGAATCTGGAGAGGTGGCAGTCGTTGACTATATGGGTCATAGTCTGTCTGTAGCTGCAGGGGCAGTTCGGGTCATCTCTGGCTCCCCAGCGATGGAACATAGTGGCGCACCGGCCATGGCCTGTTCAATACCGATTGAGGAGGGCCCAATCATAACGTGCTAGGTCAAAGCCGGGTTGACGCTTGCAGGGGTCTGTGATGAGGTGTTTGTTCTTTACCTCAGCTGACTGCCAAATCTGTTTCCAAGAGTCTGGAACAGAGAAGTTCAGTGTAGGCATAGGGGACCAGATTGGGTGACAAGACGTCAAGCATTGGACAGGTTGGGCGAAGATATCCACGTATATTGGCAGGTCCGGTCGAGCGTAGACGTGGGAAATGAACTTAGATGATGCCGCATCCCAACGAATATCTGGCGGGACGATGTTGCTAAGAACTGGCAGCCATGGAACTGGGGTGGAACGGATGGTTGCAGAAATTATCCTCATGGAGGAATATAATTTGGAATTGACCAAGTGGACATGGGGGCTACGAAACCATACTGGGGCACAGTATTCTGCAGTGGAATAGCATAATGCCAGAGATGATGATCGTAGTGTGGAAGCGCTCGTGCCCCATGAGGAGCTGGCCAGTCTTACAATGATGTTATTCCTTGCGCCCACCTTTGCTGCAGTTTTTATGAGATGTTCGTGAAATGACAGGGTGCGATCGAGAGTAACGCCAAGATAGACTGGCTGGGCTTCATGCCGGATTCTCGTATCGCCAAGCTGCACATTAATCTCACGCGAGGCCGAGGCATGGTGTAGATGGAAAACAGATGATACTGTTTTTGCAATGCTAGGGATTAGTCACCATTTTTTACAGTAATCAGATATCAGAGACATGTCTTTCATGAGTGTTTCCTCGAGGATGTCGAACTTGGATGCCTGAGTTGCACAGCAGATGTCATCGGTGTAGATGAACTTCCTTGAAGAAGTTTCTGGGAGGTCATTGATGTAAATAATAAATAGCGTAGGAGCCAGAACAGAGCCCTGGGGGAGGCCACTTGACTAAAGAGTCATGTTAAAGTATGCCAGTCTCTTGCCCTTATTCAGCTTTTGCAGTCCTTGCTTAGCTTTCCTATTCTTTATCCCTCTGGAAGTATGGATCTAGGGTTATTATGGGATGCAGAAGGTGGAAGGTCTGGATTCTGTAATTGCTTCCCCGCTGAACATGGGTGTTAGCAGGTTGATCCATACTCCCAGCCTGTTTCTTTCTCTAGTGGAGCAGGACTCTGGGGAAGCGGGGCTCCAGGACATATTGGTGGGGTTGTCTGTCCAGGGAAGTCCAGTTGGTATCATGTTAGTATCTAGAACCTGGAGGCTGAAAGAGAATTAACATATAAAGCCAAACAAGATATTGACTAATCATGAGCCTAAAGGCTGGAATAGTTCAGATGAATAGTTGAGGGGTCTCCATTTTATAGATAGTTAGTAGGCATATTTTAATTCTATTCCAAAGAGCCCATGAATACACTAGTTTTTTTTTTTTTTTCTGAGATTGACATCTGATATGCAGATGGATCCAAGTTACTGTCTGGGGAGATGATGTCATGGCTGCAAAAAGGACCAGAAAGCTGTATCAGGGAAGAGAGTAGCTCCCAAATATGGTAAAGGTGTAAAAATATTGTTGAATGTAAACCCCATTGATTTGATCTGATCTGGGGCCCATATTTAGCTTAGGAGCCTATGTGACCTCTGCATCTCTGTAGATCTGAACTCACATTCTGTGGTCATGAGTAGGGATGTTCCAAGCTGCCCCAGTTTCAGGACCCATCTTCCTCAGGTGGAACATAGAGTATGTTGTCCATCCTTCTTTCGGAGGATGGAACATTCTCTACCATTGTTGATCCACATTGAGGGCAAAGTCCTATGGGGGCCAACAAAGGAGTCTATTGTGTTGTTCCTGATAGAGATGACCAGTAACAATGGAGAGAGGGATCTATTCGATGTCTAGTCCTGTCATGTCTGTTTGGGAATCTCATGACTCCTCAACTAGGGCCCTAGATGCTGGGATGGCCTGATAGTGACTAAAGAGTCATTGTTAAAGTGTTCCAATCTCTTGCCCTTATTCAGCTTTTGTAGTCCTTACTTTGATAAAGTTAGCTTTGGAGTGAGTGAGGGAAATGTAATAGGAAGTGTACTCTCTTATAATTCATGAATTCCTATATGATGGTTATTTAAAGATTTCAGTTAGTAACAAAATTATTTTATCATGGTTAATTTTGAATACTTATTATTTTTATGTACTGAACACTGAATTAGTTCATATTCATTTGTACAATGGATATATAAGTTAACATGTTGTGAAATAAAGTAGTAAACTGATCAAACTATTGAAACTGGAACCATATCATTTTATTGTCCTTAGGTTAAGACATCTTAGGTCTTTCTGAAGGAGGGCTTAGATTCTTATTCAGATCACAAGAATTATTAATCAATACGTTCAGTATCAACTTTCTATACATATCAATGTGTCTATTATAACTATCTTTGGGGAAGATACAAATGTAGTGACAGAAAGAAATGATTTTTGTTATGTATGCTGGAAAAATCTTATTATTCCTAAAGCTTCATGATGGCAATTTAATTATTATTTACATTTTATAGTTGATAAGAAGGAACTGAGAGAATAGCTTTATTAGTTCAAAACCAACAGTGAATAATCAGCATAACCCAGTCCTCATTGTTTCTGAGTACTAAGTCTGAGGAGACAAATATTACTACTCTCTAATCTGCTAGAAAAGGCAGTCCTCCATACCACAAAGCTCTCTCAAAAGATAAAAAGAACTTTCAAGATGTAAGGCTAAAGTTTTATTTGTACACTCATGGAAGCAAGAAAAATTGTGGGGGAGGGGCTGAAAATTCATACTTTTGAGTGCTGGGTGGTGGAACACCCAATTAAGTGTACATATCACTATGCACAAGGACTACGGTTTGAGCTTCTGCTGCAAGGGGTAGGGGTGATTCCTGAGTGGTGAAGCAAGCCTTCAGATGCTTATCTTTCTCTCTCCCTGTCTATCTCCTTTCCCATCTCAATCTTTCTCTTTCTGATCAACTATAATAGACAGAGGAAAAAAAAATAAGACTTTCTATTCCTGAGTGATATATGCTGTTGAGAAAGGATAATTCTATGAGTTGGTAAAATCAGACTTAGTGGGTTATTTACCATACCACCTCCTAGTTGGAACTCTGAGCATCCCAGGTGCCTCATATAACTGGATCAACCTCTCAGGGGGATCCACCAGCACAGTCCCTCCACCCACTATATGTCTCCTCCCCAAGGTCTAAAAGGAATTGGAGACAATTAATTTGCATTTTTCCCTAACTTGGAGCTTAGGGACTTTTACATGAGTCCTCTATGAGGTATGTAATATAGTATCTTCCAGCCTGTCTGTAGTTTAAGGGTATACAAAGAAATCTTGAATGATCATGAACACATTAAGGTTTTCTTCTTCATTTTTGGTGTCTGCAGCAGAAGTTGATGATTCAGTTAGTGGACTGAAAACTACCTTATATAGAAATTTCGGTGGTGGGTACCGTGAGTTTTATAGACACTTGAAGAAGTTTGAAACTATACTCTTAAAATTTTATGGCATATAAATAAATAGTAAATCAATAAAATTGACTAAAAATTAAAAACTGGGTTAACTGTCTCTGAGCTGTGAAGTAATAGTACAAGCTGAAGAGATCTGAAGATTCTATCTGGGTAACTATTACATACTCAGGTCTGCAGTAAGTCAGACAAGGTACAAATTACCAATTGGTAATTTGCCCTTATATGTTTTCTTGCTGAGATTTAAATTTCTCATGGCTAAATGAGAAGTAATGGCTTCTATATTAAAAAGTTATTCTGATGATTAAATTCATACAAATTATTAAGTGCTACCTTAACTTGTAACTGATGCTCAGAAAAAAGAAGAGAAAATCACTTTTTTCTCCCTTCCCCCAAATCTTGTTTAGTTTTTATGTAGATTTCAATTTCATCACTCTCTGGGGAAGGATGGATAGATTTTTGAATAAAACAATGCATCCAAGAACTTTATCACATTTTGTGGGCATGGCTTGAACCAACTGTCCTCTTCACAAGGCTCTGCCTCAGTCAAGTTTACTGAATGGTTCTTGCCTGCCCATTTTCTGAATTCTCAGTGAGGTGGACACTTCATATATAAATGAGCAGTCAGTGCTCCACACAAGTCAAGTTATTGTCTTTCTTGATGGCCATGAACCAAGATAATCCATGTACCTATGCAAGTCCATGATTCCTGAGAAGACCTTGCTGTGAATGTCAATCTAGAGTTCTCCTTGGAAATATGTGCTTGTTAATCCCAAATCTAACTTAATTTATATAAAAATGTAGAATCTAGAATCTAAAATAAGATTGCAGAATTACCTTTGGTAAATCACTTATGTCTTGGCCTGAATTTTTTCATACTCTGAACAGTTAATATTTACCTTATACACCAGATTATTTATTTGAGAAAAGTTAAATCATAAGAAATCATTTCATAGATAGCATGATGTATAAACGTGAGTCATTAACTTTTCTTAAAGGGAGATAAGGATATTTTGGATAAAGACACTGATATAACTTTTATTATTTTCATTGAATATTCCAACTAAAGGGGGATAATTTCTATACAGAATCATTGAGAAATAGATCTAGGGAACTGGGCTATAGCACAACTGGTAGAACACACATATTGCAATGCACAAAGATCTGAGTTCAAGCCCCATGTCCCCACATCCAGGGGCAAACTTAAGGAGCAGTAAGTCAGTGCTGCAGGTATCTCTCTAACCCTCTTTCCCCCTTTTTCAATTTTCTATATATCCAAAACAAAGAAAACATTTTAATTGGAAAAATGTATTTAGTCAGATAGACTTAGATGTGATTCTATCTTTTGCACTTTATTGTGTGTACCTTTGTACATTTAAGTGACGTAAGTTTTTATTTCATTGTGATTATAATGAGCATAAAATGCCAATGTTTTAGAGTCATGGTAATGAGTTCATTTGAGAGGAAACAGAAGGAAACAAATAGATCCTTGTATAGTGAAATAAGTAAGGACATGAAATAAAACTGGTTTCATTCTCTATGTGGAATGTAGAGAAATGAAATACACAAACTTGTAAAAAAAAAAAAAAAAGGCAATATGTCTCTAAGACTTTGAAAAGGTAAGTGTGGGCACAGAACTTTGGTGGTGGATGTGTTGTATAAATATACCCCTGTTATCTTGTAATCTTATTAGTCACAATCAAATTAATACTTAAAAAAATTAGGATGAGTAAGATAGCTCATCTGGATAGTGCATTTACTTTCTCATGGGCATGACCCAGATTTGAGCCCAGTTACTGTCATATTGAGGGAAACTTCAGTGCTGTAATGTTCTCTCCATCTCTCTGTCTCTATCTTTCTATCTGAATAAGTCTACCTAAAGCAGTAAAGCCCCAGTGATTACAAAAAAAAAAAAAGAAAAAGGAATAGTTCCTGGTAGTATAATTAATGTTAGCTTGGAAACCTGTATCAAATAGATTTGGGAACAGGGAATTTTTGAACCACTCAAAACAGTTAGGATTCAGTCACTACACTGAAGACATATATCAAAGTTCCTATAAATCTTTTCTGTCTTAAAAAGTATCATACTTCTTTTAATAGGACTTGATGACACCTCTTGGTGTCCATTTCACATTTCCATTTTTTGGAATATTACTACTGACATTGGAACCTGGATTTATAAAGATGTAAATTCCTTGAACATAGAGACTTTCCGTTTCTTTTCCATGAGATTTATTCAATATGGAATAGAAAAGTTTGCTTTTCTTTTTTATCTGTGATTAATAATAAGATACAAGATTGTATGATTACAGTGTATAGTTACATACCACAAAGTTCTATGTCCCCACTCTCTGACCTCCCAAATATAACCATCATATTTCTCACAATGTCTTAGAAATACTTTGCTTCTATTTTTTTCAAGTTCATATATATTAGATCTGAAGATTCCACATGAGTAAAACCACCCAGTAGTTGTATTTCAACTCTACTTATTTCACTAAGCACAATAACCTCCAGTTTTATCCATTTTGTCTCAAAATATGCATTGTAATGCTTTTGATTGCAGAGTAGTAAAGTATATATATCATAACTTCTTTAGTTAATAATTTATTGATGGGCATTTGGCCTGCTTTCACTCTTTAGCTATTGTAAGTAATGCAGCTGTGAACATAGGGCTGTATATGCCCCAAATTCTTAATCACTACTTAAAAGTAGTGATTTCATCTCCCCAATAAAAGAAAAAAAATAGTGATTGCATGCCTTTTGGATAAATACCTAAGAGTGATATTGCTTGATCACAAGGTAGTTCCATTTGTATTTGTTTAAGGACATTCCATTGAGTCTTACAAAGGGACAGTTTGCATTCCCACAAGCAGTGTAACAGGGTCCTCTTTTCTCCAGAAAGTCTCCAATACCTATCAGTTCCAGTTTTGTTGATGTAGGGTATTCTTACAGATGTGAGATGGAATATTAGTGTAGCTTTAATCTACATTTATCTAATGATAAGTGAAGGAAGCCTCTCTTTACATGTTTGTGATCTATGTGTACCTCTTCTCTAGAAAACTGTCTGTTGGGTGAGGGTAACTAGCATAGTGGCTATGCAAACAGACTCTTATGCCTGAGGCTCCAAAGTCTCAGGTTCAATCCTCCCACACCACCATAAACCAGAGCTGAGTAGTACTCTGGTAAAATTAAATTAAATATTAAAAATAATAATAAAGAAAACTGTCAGTTTAGTTCTTTGGTCTGCTATCTCATTGCTGTACTTCTTGTGGGGAGGCCTCTTCTCAGGCACAGACTCCCGGCTTACCTGCCCTGTTGTACACCAGATACAGGGTCCTAGGAGAATGTTCCAAGGCAACAGGAGTGAGCATACAGGACTCTCTCAATGTCCGGTGTTAGTGCCGCAACAAGAGATGACCTGGCAACTTGTCTGACAGACAATCTGTTTATTGAACAGCAAAGCAGGGATTATAAGGGGTTGTAGGAGGAAGTAAGTTATCCATTCCATATATGCTTTGGGAGAAAATGGGCAAAGAGAGGTAATGGGGTTGAGAAAAGGTCAGAGCATTCCTAGCAAATGTTGAGCAAGGGGTTTAGTTGATTAAGGGAACGAGGAAAATAGGGTTATCAATAACCAGAAGACAGAGAGGGGTCTTATGGGCAGAGAGAAGATAGATCATGTAAGATTAAAAGGACCAGAGCAGGTGGAGGAGTAAGGAGAATGCTCCTAGTTGCTGTTTGACAGAACAGAGCAATGATATATGGGTCATATATAATCAAAGAGAATAAACTTCTATTAACCTCTGAGTAAACAAACCAACTGGCTTGGGAACAAGGAAATGAGTCTTTGTGAGGAAAGGAGACTGACAGAGAGGACATTTCCTGGTGGTTATTTTCTTCCATGCTTGATCTCAGGTAGAGAGAGGCTAATAGAAAGGTCATGCCATTCAAGCCCCCACATTTCAGTGTGAGGTCCCATACCATGCTCTACCATATCCTCACAGTTTCCCCATAATTAAATCATTTGTTATCTTGTTAACCTGTACAAGATCTTATTGATGCTTAATCTCAGTCATTTGTCATGAGTGATATGCAAGTATCTTCTCCCATTTTCTAGGTTGGTTGATTCTACTTGTGTAGTTTGCTTTTAATATGTAGACATCTTTTTCTCTATTGATCTGGTGGATATAAACAGTCAAAAATTGAGAGGTGAGGGGGACATGGAGAGGGAAACAGAGAGACACCTGCAGCACTCCTCCATCATTCACAAAGTTTTCCTCCTGCAGTTGGGGACCAGGGGTTAAACCTTGGTCTGTGTGCATTGTAATGTGTATGCTCAAGAAGGTGTACCACCACCTGGCCTCTAGAAAGTTTTTAATTTGATATAGTGCCATTTATTTACTCTTGTTTTTATTTCTCATGCCCAAGGTGTTGAGTCTCCACATTAATCTTTGATATGAAGATCCTATAAAGTTTCACAGACATTTTCTAAAGACTTTGAGGACTAAATTGAATAATAGTGGTGATAGTGGATATCCTTTGTGTGTATAGTTTTCCATAATGGGCCTGCCTACTGTATATGCATTTTCTATTTGTTTCTGAGCTATATTTTTTATGTTTATCATGAGTATTGTGTCTGACTTATAATGTCTACAACAGTCTTTCTTAATTTTTATCTATTTTGGGTATAAACACACAGCGTGATTTGTTGAGTCTTCTAGTGTTGATATCCTTAATCTGATTTAGTATATTTCCAAAGCCTGGTACCTGAAACTGAACTCCATTAAAAGTATTCTTCACACCCTGTAGCTTTGTTAAAAGTTTTTTTTTTCTGTTTTGTAATTCTTTGGTGAAATGATTTCTGAATTCTTGAATTTGTGTCTATATATTGAGCTTAGTTTCTTGAGTTGTCTTCATAGTAAGTTTTATGAATTCAGTCTCTCAGTTTTTATAGATCTGTTTCTGTTTGATCAATTATAATTTCATATATCACTAAACTTCTAAGCTTATGCATTTATCATGACTTCTGTTGTGGAGTCATCAAGTGGCACTTTGGCTACAGTGTTATGTTTCTCTGTTTTATGTAAAGTGCCATGTGGGTGGCAAAGGAAGGTTCTATCATGTGTCACCATCTGGTTTTGTGCATGTTATGCATTATAGTT
Source organism: Erinaceus europaeus (assembly GCF_950295315.1). Classification (NCBI taxonomy): domain Eukaryota; kingdom Metazoa; phylum Chordata; class Mammalia; order Eulipotyphla; family Erinaceidae; genus Erinaceus; species Erinaceus europaeus. Next base: position 94,091,718 of record NC_080171.1, on the reverse strand, counting down.
TCATTGCCTTGGTTCCAGCCTCTGGGAAGTAGAAGAAGAGAATTGCTTTCTCCTGAGTGCTTGAATATCAAGTAAGAGTTATTTTCCTAGCCAGATACCAGAACCTGAGCAGTTCACATAGCTTTAGGTCTTGGTCAGGTTTTTCCTTAAGTACTGGTGAGTCTTTGTGGGTAGGTCAATCTCCTGATGACCCTGAGTACACAGATAGTACCACTTTTCTATCCACTGACCACATGTGCCTGCAGCCATGTGTGGCTAAGTGAGTTTATTTAAAAATCCCAGTTGTAATTTGGTGAATTTTCATTGATTTAACTATTTTTCAAGGAATTGATGTGAGGCCACTGCTTCTTCTTCTTCTAGCGTTTGCCCTTCTTCCGTAGCCAGTCAACAGCGTCAGGTAGAGCCTGATGTAAAGTTTCGAGACCTCCTTTGAATCTGTTGGCCACACCACAGGAAGACCTCAGAGCCAATTTTAAATACATATTTGTTGAATAAAGAATAAACATTATCTGATATTTCTGGAAATATTCTTATTTCTTTGGAAATATACTTGAATAATGTGACTGGTGTATCACTGAAGCTTCAGTGGGAAAGACTGATTCATGCATCAAAAATTATGAGAAAATAACAGAGGCATAGCTAAAATATGAACCATTACATTAAAAATACACTGACATAATGTTCTGACATCAAGATTTATACTTTTTATTTTCAACAATTTCCAGTAGTGACAAGAGCAATATGAATTTGAAGAACCAGACCAGTGTGTTCGAGTTCCTCCTTCTGGGGATCTCCATCCAACCAGAACAGGAGATTTTCTTCACCCTGTTCCTGATCATGTACCTGACCACAGTGCTGGGGAATCTGCTCATCATCCTGCTCATTAGGCTGGAATCTCACTTACACACCCCCATGTACTTCTTCCTCAGCCACTTGGCTTTCTCTGACATTACCCTTTCATCTGTTATAGTTCCCAAGATGCTCATGAACATGCATATGAGAAAACAGTCTATATCTTATGCAGGGTGCATTTCCCAGATGTATCTTTTTGTAATGTTTGGCTGTCTTGACAATTTTCTTCTTGCTGTAATGGCATATGACAGGTATGTGGCCATCTGCCAACCACTCCACTACACCATCAGCATGAGGCAGGAAATGTGTATCTTATTAGTTGCTTGTTCCTGGTTCTTCTGTTGTGCCCATGCTCTATTGCACACACTCCTCTTGATCCAAGTGTCCTTCTGTACCCACAATACCATCCCTAACTTTTTCTGTGACCTCACTGCTCTCCTGAAATTGAGCTGCTCAGACACCTCACTCAATGAGATGGTCATCTTCACTGAGGGAGGGATACTTTTCATTCTACCTTTGGGTACTATTTTAGGTTCTTATATTCGTATAGGAACCACAGTTCTGAGGATTCCCTCCACTAAGAGTGTTTTTAAAGTTTTTTCTACCTGTGGCTCACATCTTTTTGTGGTATCTTTATACTATGGAACAATTGCAGGTGTTTATTTTTTCTCCTCATTGGGGAATTCGATTGACAAAGACATAATTGCTTCTGTAATGTATACAATAGTTACTCCCATGTTGAACCCCTTTATATATAGTCTGAGGAACAGAGATATAAAACAGGCCCTAGAAATGTTTGTCCATAAGGCTCATATCTTTAAGTGACAACTCTAAGTCCTCTTGTTGAATTCATGATTACAGTGAGGTATATCTCCTAAAATTATTGTATGGTTCCATATAACTGAAAAAGGTTGTGCATTCTCCCCTTATGTACAGTGCTGTTGAATTATCAACTAGGTCAGTTTTGATACCTAGATAAATTTTGTTTTATCCTTATTCATTTTTCTGTTTTCCATCATTACATATGTTTATAAAACTTAAGAAAAAATACCAAATAACATTTGTAAGCTTTTCATTTCTTTGAGTCATGTTCATTTTGCCTATGTACTTATTCTATGTTATTAGAATACAGAATTAGCATCATGTTCTGCTCCTAGTGGTTGGCTGAAGGTAGCTCCTGTTGACTTCAAGTGTGATTGTGCATGTTTCTTTCCAGCTCCCTTGTAACATGTTGGAAAATTGAAACCAATTACAATGGGGAATTTATACTATGTAAGTTTGGAAATGCTGCAAATCAAGGTTCTGAATTTTATTCATGTATGTCACTTCCTTTATGAAAAGAAGTACAAATAAGACAAATGGTCAGTGAAGTAATTCACTTGGATAATGTGTTGCTTTGCCCTACATATAGCCACATTTCAAGCCTGATCTGCATTGTATTGTAGGAAGCCTTGGTACTGTGTTGTCTCTCTCTGTCTCTCTCTCTGACTATCTGACTTTCTCTAAAAATATATAAATAAGACAAGGACAAATATGAGAGATAGTTCACTAGATATGATGTATGCATTATCATGTGCTTTACCTTGATATGAGCCCCAGCAACATCTGGGAGTGCCGTGGCTTTAACATTACCAGGGGAAATTCTGGTGCTGTAGTGTCTCCTCTCCTTCATGTCTCTTTGGGTAAAAGGAAGTCCTGACATTCAACCAGGAAGAGTGAAATCAGTTGAGTGTGAGTCCCCTAGTCAGAACAAAACCAGACACTGACAATGCAAGACAATTTAAGTTAACATAATGTATATTCAATTTGCTACCTGAAGGAAGGGAGAAGGTGCAAAAATATCTGAGGATGTGGGTGGTAGCATACCCAGTTTAGTATACATAGTATGAAGTGTAAGGACCCCCACAAGGATCTGGGTTTGCCCCCACTCCCCACCTGTGGTGGAGGGAGGGAGGAAACTTTACAAGCAGTGAATCAGGTCTTCTAGTGTCTATCTTTTTCTCTCCCTCACTTCTCAATTTCTCTCTGTTCTATCCAATAAAATGGCAAAAAAAAAAAATGTCTGCAAGGAGCAGTGGATTCATAATGCTGGCACTGAGCCCCAGTGATAAACCTGGAGGAAAAAAATCTGAAGGCTGAATAGCAAAAGGAACCGCCACCCAAACAGGTGCTGAACCCCATAAATAACCCTAGAGGCAAAAAAAAAAAAGACAGAAAAAGAAAAAAGAAAGAAAGAAATGTTTCATGTCACTGATTATTAGAAAAATGCAAGTAAAAACAACAATAAGATACCACTTCACTCCTGTGAGAATGTCATACATCAGAAAGGATAGTAACAACAAATGCTGGCAGAATTGTGAGGGTAAAGGGAGTCTTCTGCATTGCTTCTGGAAATGTAAATTGGTCTAATCCCTGTAGAGAGAAGTCTGGAGAACTCTCAAAGGCCTAGAAATGGTATTACCCATTGCCAGGTATGACCCGGCAATTCTTCTTTGGGGGATATATCTTAAGAAAACAAATTTTCCCATAGAAAGAAGTCTATTTATACCTATGTTCATAGCAGCACAATTTGTAATAGCCAAAATCTGGAAGCAATCTAGGAGTCCAACAACAGATGAGTGGCTAAGAAAAGTGTGGCATATATACACAATAGAACGCTATTCAGATGAAATCACATTCTTCACCTGATCTTGGATGGAACTTGAAGGAATTATGTTAAGTGAGATAAACCAGAAAAAGTAGGGTGACTATTGGATATCACTCATGGGTAGAATTTAAGAAACAAGAACGGAAAGGGGAAACACAAAGAAAAGCTTGGATTGGTTTTAATATAGTGCACCAAAGCAAAGGACTCTGGGGAAGGAGTGTGGGGAGAGAATTGGGGTGGGCCTTGATGTCTTGGTGCATAATGAAGGGGAAAAAAAAACCCTAGAATGGGGGTGAGAGTGTTTTGCAGACATCTATCATGATGAGATAAGAAATGTTATCCATGCATCAACAACTCCACTGTAAACCACTAACCCTCTTAGAATATACATGAAGAAATAATAAATGAAAATTTGTTTGATGAAAATGCTCAACTCACTCATTCAGTAATATCAGTAGAAATCCAAAGTAAATTATTAGTTTCTATCAAAATAACAACAAAATGAACATCTACATTCATCTATGAATGCCTTACAAATATTATCATGATTAAAAGTAAAAGACTGCTTCCCTTAAAAACAAGAAAAAAACAAATATGTGCATCATTTATTTTCAACATTGTGCTGGAAGTTGCAGCCATTGCAGTAGAGTAAGAAATAAAGATGAGAGACTCCACATTGGCTGGAGCAATAAATCTGCCTTTATTGTCAAGCACATGATCAGTCATGTACGAAGTGCCAGGTAGTACACATAAAGGTGACCTGGACTCATAATGGACTCTATATTAAAAACATACAAATATAGAGGGAAGAGAATTGGATTGGGTGGTGTAATGAAATTTGTCTTGCACAGTTGTGTTTTTCTGTTGGGACAATTTAGACTTCTCTCTAGAAAAAGGTTTTTATAATTTTTTAAAATTTTTCCCAGCAAGGCTTTTTACGAGGGATTTATTATTGTTGTTTGTATTTGTTGTTAGAGGGATTAATGGTTTACAGTAGGTACAGTTGTTGTACTTGTATAAAATTTCTCAGTCTTATGCATAACACTCACCCCCAGTCTCTGATCTCCTCCATTTTCATGCACCAGAACCTGAAAGCCCCCTGTCACTCTTCATATTCATCCTTCTTTTTTTTGGCTTATTTCACTTAGCATGATTCCTTCAAGCTCCACCCAAGATGAAGCGAAGAAGATGAATTCATCCTTCTCAATAGCTGAGAAGTATTCCATTCTGAATAAATACCACAACTTTCTTAGCCACTTATCTGTTCTTGAAACCTAGGTAGGTTTCTTCTAGATTTGGGCTATTACAAACTGTGCTGCTATGAGCATAGGTATACATAGATCTTTTTAGACGGGTGTTTTTGATTACTTAGGATGTATCCACAAGAGGAATTTCCGGGTCAAGCGTAGGTCCATTTCTAGCTTTCTGGGTGTTCTCCAAAGGATCTCCAAAGGACTTGGACCAACTTACATTCCCACCAGCAATGCAGATGTCTGTCTTTCTCTCCCCCTCTCTGTCTTTCCCTCCTTTCTCCATTTCTCTCTGTCCTATCCAAGAACGACGACAACAATAATAACTACAACAATAAAACAACAAGAGCAACAAAAGAGAATACAAATAAATAAACATAAGTTTAATCAAAAATAATTTTAATAAAATAGACATTACTATAATGTTATCATTCTTTAAATTCCCCATTTTTTTTCTTTTATTCCACTCCCAGCAGGCATACATAAGAAGCATGAGGAGGGAAAACCAAACTAGTGTGTCTGAGTTTCTTCTCCTGGGGCTCCCTATACCACCAGAATTTGAGAGAATGTACTTCATCCTGTTCTTGTTTATGTACTTGATCACAGTGCTGGGGAACCTGCTCATCATCCTGCTCATTAGGCTGGACTCTTGCCTCCACACCCCCATGTACTTCTTCCTCAGCTACTTGGTCCTCACTGATATCTCCTTTTCATCTGTTACTCTTCCAAAGATGTTGTTGGACATGCAGTCCAGTCACAAGTCCATCCTCTATACAGGGTGCATTTCCCAGACATACTTTTTCATTTTGTTCAGTTTTCTTGACACTTTACTTCTTGCAGTGATGACATATGATAGGTACGTGGCCATCTGTCAGCCTCTGCACTACACCGTCATCATGAGGCAAGGGCTGTGCATTTCATTAGTAGCTGGCTCCTGGTTATTCTATTGTGCCCATGCCCAGTTGTATATACTCCTTTTGAAGATTTTTCTTTGTTTGCTCAAGATTTTAGGTGTTTTTAAGAAATGTTTTTTCTGAATTGCTGGAAATATTCTATGCTTTGTTCCAGATAGTTTTTACAATGCATATAAATATATTTTTTCAGATCAAAGATTTCAAAGTATGTACTTGATGTATGCATAAGCACTAATACCAGGATGAAAGCAGGAGGAAGTAAAACAAAAACTGATTTTCTGATTAAATTATATGAAATAGTTGCTCAATAATTTTCTCTACTTACTGTATAAAAATGTATATACTGCTACCTTCTATTTCATATGCAGTTAAATTGAATAATATGTATTTACCTGGAAATTATCACATTCAACTAAGCTTTCAGATTTGTTTTCATAGAGTGCAATTTTAAAAGTACTCCAATGCTTTTAAAGATATTGTTATTAATGTTTGTTTTATCTCAGTCAGTATTCAATTTATACATTTATTAATTTTTTTTAAAATTTTTTATTTAAGAAAGGATTAGTGAACAAAAGCATAAGGTAGGAGGGGTACAACTCCACACAATTCCCAACACCCAATCCCCATAACCCACCCCCTCCCCTGATAGCTTTCCCATTCTCTATCCCTCTGGGAGCATGGACCCAGGGTCGTTGAGGGTTGCAGAAGGTAGAAAGTCTGGCTTCTGTAATTGCTTCCCCGCTGAACATGGGCGTTGACTGGTCGGTCCATACCCCCAGTCTGCCTCTCTCTTTCCCTAGTAGGGTGTGACTCTGGGGAAGCTGAGCTCCAGGACACATTGGTGGGGTCTTCAATCCAGGGAAGCCTAGCCAGCATCCTGGTGGCATCTGGAACCTGGTGATTGAAAAGAGAGTTAACATATGAAGCCAAACAATTTGTTGAGCAATCATGGATCCCAAGCTTGGAATAGTGGAGAGGAAGTGTTAGGGAGGTACTCACTGCAAACTCTAGTGTAGTCCTGCTTTCAGGTATATATTTTGCAGTAGTTTATGGATACGTGTGCACATAAGCTCTCTCTCACAGAAACTGGTGTATATCTAGGTTATGGGACTTTGTTAGAAAGTGAACTACCTGAGATGAAATTAGAGTGTACTATAAAAGGAAAGGTCTCACCCGAGTAATGAAGCTGAAGGGTTGTCATTCCACACGTGAAGTCTCTGGATACATTCTGAGGTGAAGCATGTTGAGGTAGCAATCGTTGCTTTGGTTGTGATCGGCAGATGCAATGTTATTTGGTTTGGATTGGGAGATGCATACGGGAAAGTGGGCCCTATCCAAGGGTTCCAGGACTGGGGGAAATTTATGAATATCTTCTTTAATGTCTTTTGCTAATTTAAAAAATTTTTTGCCTCCAAAAACTAAAATTTTGGTTCCTCAATTGCAGTAGCTATGTTTCAAGTGCTCAGTAATCACATGAGAACAGTGTAATTATTTGGACAGTACAGACAGCAGATAAAAAATTCCTAGCAGGGAAAATGCTACCTATAGTGATGATAAAAACATGAAGGGTTAAAAAGTTTTTGCCAATGTTTGTGTTGTTGTGGGTAAACTGCATTTTTTGCCATTTGTGTGTTTGTCTACATGTTATCCTTAGTGTATGTAGCAAAATATTTACCTGTGTGTTATTTGTGAGTTTTCTGTGACATTTCTTTTATTAATTATATTTTTATTTGTTTGTTAATGAATAGAGACAGAGGGAAATTGAGAGAGGAGAGGAGATAGAGAGGGAATGAGACAGAGAGACAGCTGCAGCACTACTTCACCACTTGTGAAGCTTTCCTCCTGGAGGTGAGGTCCAGGGGCTTGAATCTGGGTCCTTATGCATTGCAATGTATGTGCATAGCCAGGTGTGCCACCACCTGTCCTCTGGGTGGAATATTTCTGAACATGGGTGTTGGCATATCAATCTATACTCCCAGCCTGTCTCTCTCTTTCCCTAGTGGGGTGGGATTCTGGGGAAGTGGAACTCCAGGACACATTGGTGGTGTTGTCTGTCCAGAGAAGTGTGGTTGGCATCATGCTAGCATCTGAAACCTGGTGGCTAAAAAGAGAGTTAACATATAAAGCCAAACAAATTGTTGACTAATCATGAATCCAAAGGCTGGCATAGTGCAGATGAAAAGTTGGAGGTCTCTGTTTTGTAGATAGTAGGCTATCTACTAGCTAGTTTGCAGATGCAGGGATCCAGGACATATTGGTGGGGCCATCTGCCCTGGGAAGTCCCTTTGGACCTTTTACTTTCAGCACCCCATAATGTCCTTGGGTCCATACTCCCAGAGGGACAAAGAATAGGAAAGCTATTAGGGGAGGGGATGGGATATGGAGTTCTAGTGGTGGGAATTGTGTGGAATTGTACCCCTCTTATCCTATTTTTTTTCAGTGTTTCCTTTTTTTAATGTTTATTTATTCCCTTTTGTTGCCCTCATTGTTTTTTTATTGTTGTAGTTATTATTTTTGTTGTTAATGATGTCATCATTGTTGGATAGAACAGAGAGAAATGGAGAGAGGAGGGGAAGACTCTCAGAGAGGGGAAGAGAAAGATAGACACCTGCAGACCTGCTTCACCACTTGTGAAGTGACTCCCCTGCACGTGGGGAGGAGGGGGTTTGAACCGGTATCCTTACATAGGTCCTTGCACTTTGCGCTATGTGCGCTTAAAGTGTTTCCTTTTTATAAATAAATTTTAAATAGTAATAATAATAAAAAAGATATCTTTTCTTCTTCCTTTCCATCAGAATAATTTTATCCCCTTTAAATATTTTGAGCCAACTAGTGTTTGTATTTTAATATTTAATAAATTAATTAGACACTTTTAATCATCCACTTTTGTGGAATAGCTGTTAAATAGATTCTAGAACCAGGATTTTTATAGATATCCTATATGTTAAGAAAGTTCCCATCTCAAGTTGAAATGTTATCAATTTCAGAAAATCAAAATCTACCTTCTACTCCTGAATTGTTAGGGAGCTTTCTATGGTTTCTATCACAAATGAATATTATTGTTATTATTTTTTACTCAATAGAGAATAAAAGCTTTTACTGTCTCAAATTCTCTCTAAGCCAAATTATTTTTAATGTAGTACAGCAAAATGAACCTCAGGTCTCATATATATGCAATAATTCTAAGTTTGTTTCTGAATGATCATTACTTTGGTTTTCATTGTATTAACATAATGTTAATATTAACTAACTGTCAGATGTTGAACTAACCTTTTGCAACTAACAATTTGCAACTGACCATTGTATGATGTCCTTTTATATACTACTGAATACAGTATGCTGACATTTTATCACAGATTTTTTTTGTAATTACAATAATGATAAATATTAATTGCTCTATAGGTTTCCTTCATCATAGTGATTTGTATGTCTTTGGTATTAGAATTAGATCTTTCTTCTCTCTTTTATGAAAGAATATAAGAAGGTTTGATATTTATTTTTAAATTGTTGGTGGAGTTCTCCAATGAATCTGTTTAGACTCAGTCTATTCTACATGTGAATTTTTTAATTATTTAAGTTTTAGCTATTATAGGTATTTTAAGATTTTCTGTTTATACTTGTTCGAGGGTTTGGTAATGCCTGCTCTTCTAGGGATTTCATTTAGTGACTCATTTTGTTTGGTATGAAATTTCCTTAAAAACCTAACAATTTTTTGAGGATGATGGTATTCTTTGTCTTGACATCATGCTCTATCTTCTTTTGTGATTAATGTAAATAAAGAATTGTCAAATATGTTTATTTTTTATTGATTTATTTCTCATTATTAGGTTTTTGTCTCCTTTGGTTTCCTTTATTAATTCACATTCTTGTTAAGATACAATTTATATAACCATACAATTCACCATTTTGGAGTAAATATTCCTATTCTGTCTTGAAGTGAGCCAATCTCTGTCCTTTTCCTGCAGGGTCTCTCAAGAAACTAGAGAGAACTATTAAGTTTCAGGTGGAAATGGAATACTGCTCTGCTAGAGATCGCAGTCAGGGGTGGGCCTCTACAAAGACAGACATACTCTGGGTGATTCTGTGGTAGAAAGGAAAGCAAATTCATTTCTGGGTCTTTCAGAGACAAAGGGTGCCCTTGGTATCTCTCCTTCCTTGTGGACAGGCAGTGGAGATTCCAAGAAGTCATTGGCATTAAGGATACCTTCTCCTGAGACTGTGATTGTTCACTCCCTTTGGTCCCTACATGGGATTCATTTGAAGAGAAAGACAAGAAATTGAGCAATTAACTCTGTTGTCTTCTTCTCTAACCAGAAGCTTAGGGTTGTGTTCCCCTGAGTGTTAGTTTCAATGGTAAATTTAGCTCTTCCAGCTCATTGTTTCATGCTTGTAAACAAGCATGGAAGGTACTAAAGATCCTCACTTAGTTCATGGAGGCATGAAGATTCAGGCAGTATCCTGGACCAATCAGCAAAGATTAGTAAAGTTCAAAGCAAGGTGAGAATCATTTGATATAGATATGTGTGTTTATGTGAGACTGGAGAGTCAGGGAAAGGGGAGAATGTGTACTTATATTGCTTACATATCCCCTTATTTTTGGTGGGTAGCTGTCTCATACACTAACTAGCCACATGTGACCATGTAACTTAAAATGAATTAAAACTAAAATTTTGGTTCCTCAATTGCAGTAGCTATGTTTCAAGTGCTCAGTAATCACATGAGAACAGTGTAATTATTTGGACAGTGCAGACAGCAGATAAAAAATTCCTAGCAGGGAAAATGCTACCTATAGTGATGATAAAAACATGAAGTGTTAAAAAGTTTTTGCCAATGTTTGTGTTCTTGTGGGTACACTGCATTTTTTGCCATTTGTGTGTTTGTCTACATGTTATCCTTAGTGTATGTAGCAAAATATTTACCTGTGTGTTATTTGTGAGTTTTCTGGGTTACTGGGTGTGACATTTCTTTTATTAATTATATTTTTATTTATTTGTTATTGAGCAGAGAGAGGGAAATTGAGAGAGGAGGGGAGATAGAGAGGGAATGAGACAGAGAGACAGCTGCAGCACTGTTTCACCACTTGTGAAGCTTTCTCCCTGGCGGTGGGGGCCACGGGCTTGAATCCTCATGCACTGTAATGTATGTGCATAGCCAGGTGTGCCACTACCTGGCCTCTAGGTGGAATATTTCTGTTTTGTCTTTAAACAGTTTTATTAAGATATAGTTAATGTACAAAAGTTGTACATATTTAATGGTTATACTTCGATGAATTTGAACACATGCATGTACACTTGAAAACCAGCACAAGTAAGTTAAAAGATGACAAGGTTTCCATAGTTTGATAGTATGAATGATAAACCATTGTATGTACAATTTTTTTCAGGTTTCTTTTGTATCATTTTATTGGGGGGGGCACTAGTGGTTCACAGTGCAGTTGTTAACAAATGGGTAAAATTTCTCATCTCACCATGATAATTGTCTGTAAAACACTCTTAACCCTGCCCCCCAACTTGGATTTTTTTCACTGTTATGCACCAGGACCCCACCAACTCCCATCTGCTACCCTGTTCTTCCCCAGAGTCCTTTGCTTTGGTGCAATACATCACACCAAATGCACATTTTACTTTGTGTTTTTCCTTCCTGTTCTTTAAGTCATACCTATGAGTGAGGTCATCCTGTATTTATCCTTCACTTTTTGGCTTATCTCACTTAACATCATTCCTTCAAGCTCTTCTAAGATGAGGCAAAAGATACGACTATCCACGCATCTGCCAATAGACATTTGGGGGAGGTTCCATAATTTATTCTTGTGAATGTCATTGCAATGGACACGGAAGTCAGGGATCTTTTTGGTATTCTGACTTCAACTCTTTCAGGTATGGTCAGTAGTGGAGCTGTCCAATAGCATACTTTCATTTTTGTTGTAAGAGACTGTCAATAAATTTTCCATAGTGGATGCACTAGTTTATACTACCAAAGACAGTGGGAAAGGGTTCCAGTTTGCATATTATTATTTTATTATTTTTTAAATTTACATCAGAGTTATCAGGGATTCTGTGCCTGAACTATGAATTCACTGCTCCCATTTTCTCCCCCAACCCCTGTTTTCCTTTCTATTTTATTTGATACAACAGAAAGAAATTGAGCAGGGATAGGGAGGGAGAAAGATAGATACCTGAAGACCTGCTTCATAGCTCATTAATTTCCTCTCCTCCATGTGGGATGCAGACTCAAATCTAGGTCCTTGCACATGGTAATGTGTGCTCTCAACCAGTCACACTACTGCGGGGCCCCAAATCTGTATATTTTTAAGTTGCATATGGTGCTGTTACATTTTAAAGTGTTTGTAGGAAAGTATGAATGCAAGCAAATCCCTATAGTTTTGACTAGGTCAGAGAGAGCTAAGAGCAATACCTTGAGCTTGTTTTTGGTCTCAGAGGGCTGTGCTGTGTCTGGATATACTACATCATGTTCTTTCTTCATCTTGAGTGAGTGTAGAATGTAGAGCAAATAGCATAAGATATGTGTATGGGGCAGGTGTAGATAGCATAATGGTTATGAAAACAGACTCTCATGCCTGAGGCTACAAAGCCTACCAGACTTCCCTGGACAGACAACCCCACCAATGTGTCCTGAAGCTCCACTTCCCCAGAGCCCTCCCCAATTAGGGAAAGAGAGAGACAGGCTAGGAGTATGGATCGACCTGTCAACACCCATGTTCAGTGGGGAAGCAATTACAGAAGCCAGACCTTCCACCTTATGCACCCCACAATTACCCTGGGTCCATACTTCCAGAGGGATAAAGAATAGGAAAGCTATCAGGGGAGGGGATGGGATACAGAATTCTGGTGGTGGGAATTGTATGAAGTTGTACCCATCTTATTCTATAGTTTAGTCAATATTTCCTTTTTATAAATAATTTTTTTAAAAAAAGAGAATATGTGTATGGAGTTGAGACAATCTCCTAAACAAGCTCTTTGCTTGTCCTGAATTTGAACGTGAACAGTCAAATGTGAAGCTCCTTATACTATGCTGCTGGGAATTTTTTATTTTATTTTATTTTTTTCCACCCCCTCCCATGATAGCTTTCCCATTCTCTAGCCCTCTGGGAGCATGGACCCAGGGTCGTTGAGGGTTGCAGAAGATAAAACATTACTGCAGTTGAGCAGGGCCTCAAATTTTCCCATCTATAGTCAGCAATTTCTTTTTTTTTTTTTTTTTTTTTACCAGAACACTGCTTAGCTCTGGCTTATGGCGGTGTGGAGGATTGAACCTGGGACTTGAGAGCCTCAGGCATGAAAGTCTCTTTGCATAACCATTATGCTATACCCCCACCCTTATAGTCAGCAATTTCTATGTATATACTTGGTATTTCTAAATATGTTAACCTGTCCTCAAATTTTTATCATTCCTAGAAGACACCAGAACAGTATGAATCAAGAGAATCAGAGCAGTATATCTGAGTTCCTACTCCTGGGGCTCCCCATTCGACCTGAGCAGCAGGCCATGTTCTTTGCCCTATTCTTGATCATGTACCTGATCACGGTGCTGGGGAACCTGCTAATTATCCTGCTCATCCGACTGGACTCTCGCCTCCACACCCCCATGTACTTCTTCCTCAGTCACTTGGCCCTCACTGACCTCTCCTTCTCATCTGTCACTGTCCCTAAGATGTTGATGAACATGCATACTCAGCGCCTCTCCATCTCTTACCCAGGATGTATATCACAGGTGTACTTTTATATGACGTTTGGTTGTGTGGACAACCTCCTTCTCTCAGTGATGGCATATGACAGGTATGTGGCCATCTGTCACCCTCTACACTACGCCACCATCATGAGGGAGGAGCTTTGTATGCTGCTGGTGGCTGGCTCCTGGGTGCTTTCCTGTGGTAGCGCCCTCTTGCACACCCTTCTCTTGGCCCAGCTGTCCTTCTGTGTTGACACCATCATTCCACACTTTTTCTGTAGTCTATCTGTCCTACTCAAGCTGTCCTGTTCAAACACTTCACTCAATGAGCTGGTCGTATTCACAGAAGGAGCTGCAACTGTCATCTTCCCATTGAGTGGCATCCTCATCTCTTATGGCTACATCGGGGCCTCTGTTCTTAGGATTCCCTCATTTAAACGTATCAGCAAAGTCTTATCCACTTGTGGCTCACACCTCTCTGTGGTCTCCCTGTTCTATGGGACAATTGTGGCAGTGTATTATACTCCCTCTTCGGGCAAATCTAGTAACAAAGACATGATTGCCTCCCTGATGTACACAGTGGTGACACCCATGTTAAATCCGTTCATCTATAGCCTGAGGAATAGAGATATCAAATTGGCTCTGGGGATGGTTTCAGAAAGGATTTCCTTTTTGTCAAGTAAAAATCACCTGATCATACCCTTATTTCATCACAGACCTTAATGAGAGGCATTCTTGAAACTATGTTTGTTAATCCACTTATCACTCGAGCACCCTTCAGACTCTCTTTTGTTATATAACTCTCCTTTAGAGTTATATAACCTAAACCCTTTACTCACAGACTTTTGCCCACCTATACTTTCATAGCCCTAAATATGACATTTCCTCTGTAGCCTTTAAAGCACTAAATTCTGTATTGGTCATGTGTGTGATTGATCACACTAAATAGGCTACACAATTATTAGGCTACCTTATCTTTGTGAAGAGAGATGGATGACTTGTTGAAAATAACAAAGCGGGAGTCGGGCTGTAGCACAGCAGGTTAAGCGCAGGTGGCGCAAAGCACAAGGACTGGCATAAGGATCCCGGTTCGAACCCCGGCTCCCCACCTGCAGGGGAGTCGCTTCACAGGCGGTGAAGCAGGTCTGCAGGTGTCTATCTTTCTCTCCTCCTCTCTGTCTTCCCCTCCTTTCTCCATTTCTCTGTCCTATCCAACAACGACAACAACAATAATAATAACTACAACAATAAAACAACAAGGGCAACAAAAGGGAATAAATAAATAAAATAAATATTTTTAAAAAAAGAAAGAAAATAACAAAGCACATCACTTCCTTCTTAAAAGTACAAATGTTTTGCTTTCGCTAAAAGATGTGTGTGTGTGTGTGTGTGTGTGTGTATCCATGCATCTATCTAATTTAAATATGGAGAAAATGACTGTTACTTTGTTTTCACACTAAAAGAATCCACTTCTGATTAAAAAAAAGTGAAATGCCTGTTTTCATAATTCATGCACACAAATTTTTGCTACATGATAATTTTATGCCAGGCAATTTTTTTGTTTCTGGGAATACAAGTTAAGTGGGGGGGAAGACATGACTGAACAGTGGTGCACCCAGTTAAGCACACACTTTGCCATGTGCAATGACCCAGGTTCAAGCCCCTGCTTTCCATCTGCAGTGTCTGTGTGGGGGTACACTTCATAAGCACAGGTTGGCAGGTGTCTCCCTTTCTCTCTCCCTCGCCATCTCCCCCTCTCTTTTCAATATCTCTGTCATATCTAATAAAAATAGAAAGAAAGAAAGCAAAAAAAAGAAAAAAATTGGCCATTGGGAGCAGTGGACTAGTAGTGCCAGCACAATAGCTGGTATCAAAAAAACCCTCCAAATCTCCCCAATACAGAGTTCACACTCTGCTTTCCTGACCTTACTCATCACATTATTTTCCATAGCTGTTGTGAACATCCTAATATAAACTTTGCTTTTTTTTCTTTTTCCTATTATTACTTTACTATAGGAATATAAAATCAAGAGAGTATCAGTATTTGTATTTGTATTTGAGTAAGTAGTAAATTCCAAGTTTCTTTTGTAAGTTAAAAATGCTTTGAAGAAATAATCATAAGAGAGGGAATAAAAGTGCTGTGATTGAGACTTATAATTTAAGATGATGGTACTATTTTAGTGTTATAGTTTAATATGTGGTGCAACCCCTTGGAAAGGTGCCACTCATACATCAGTGGAATCAGGTCAATGGACCATAGATATTTCTGAAGGGGAATGCATTCCAAATATGAATATAAACAACTAGAAATACTCTTAGGTAACAAGGGTACCTAAGCTATTCCATTCATATTAAAGGGAGACAAGCTTAATGACAGAGAGGCATAGGAGGTGACAGAAAGATTAAGGGAACAATTTTGCATGTCACTTAAAACCAAAAGTGAGTGAGTGAGTGAATGAGTGTGTGTATGTGTGTGTGTGTGTGTGTGTGTGTGTGTGTGTGTGTGTGTAGAGTGAGAATTAGAGAGGACACAAAGGCAACTTTATTTTAAGGCATTTACTCATGTACTTGTTGAGACTGGCAAGTCCAAAATCTGCAGACTAGACAAGAAACCCAGAGAAAAGTTGCATTTGAGACCAATATTAGGCCAATATGAGGGTTCTGAACAAACTAATTTCTCTTTAGGGGGAGGTCAGTTTTTCATTCTCATTTTATTTGGGGGCTTAATAGTTTATAGTATAATTGCTATCCATAGTTATAACCACTCTTCTCCCCATGATAGGTGTGGAGGTCAGTCTTTTTTAATATATATAATCTTTAACTGGTTGGATAAGACCCGCCTGCACAATGTGCCCATTTAATGCTAATCCCACCCAAAAATACCTTCATAGCAGCCAGGGTAGATAATTCAGATGGTAGAGTATAAGACTTTCATGCCTGAGGCTTCTGGTACTCAGTCCCCAGTATTGTAAGGACTGGAGTGGTACTCTGGCTTTTCCATCATTCATGTGAAACTACCTCATATAAAATCAATAAAATAAATCCATTTTAGAAACTTTACAGAAATGTCTAAACTAGAGTATGGAAAAATTCCTGTCAAATAAATAATCCAGTCTAATTAACACATAAACTTAACCACTATGGATTATATAGGTTGGAAGTTATTCCACAGAGGAATAACACAATCATACTTGGATTTCATAATTTATTTATTTTATTTTTTTATTATTTTTATTTATTTGATAGAGACATCAAGAAATTGAAAGAGAAGGGGGTGATAGAGAAGAAGACAGAGAGACACCTGCAGCAACACTGCTTCACCACTCGTGAAGCTTTCCCCCTGCAGGTGGGGACCTGGGGCTCAAACCTGGGTCCTTGTGCACTGTAACATGTGCGCTCAGCCAGGTCTGCTACCATCCAGCCCCCGATTTTGTAATTTATTAACTCGTGCTTTTGAGGTACATGCAACATACAAAAGGCTTCATGTATTTAAAATACACAATTTGAATAGTTTTGACATATTAACACACCCATGGAGTTATCACTACAAGCTATAAAGACCATGCATGAAGCATCCCATAATTTTCTTCCTGCCCTTTATTGTTTTTCTCATCTGGAACCACTGATTAGTTTTCTACTATATGAATTAATCTGTGACTTTAAGAAGTTTATCTAAATGGCATTACACAATATGTATCCTTTTTTTTTTTTTTGCCTCCGGGCTTATTGCTGGAGCTCAGTGCCTGCACTGCAAATCCACTGCTCCTGGAGGACATTTTCCCCACTTTTGTTGCCCTTGTTGTTATCATTATTATTATTGTTGCCATTGCTGTTGTTGGATAGGAAAGAGAGAAATTGAGATAAGAGGGGAAGACAGAAAGGGGGAGAGAAAGACATACACCACAAACTTGCTTCTACACTGCTTGTAAAGAGACCCCCCTGTAGGTGGTGGGCCAGGGGCTCGAAACTGGATCTTTACACCAGTCCTTGCACTTTGTGCCATGTGTGCTTAACCTGTTGCATTACCTACCACCCAACCCACTGCATGTATCCTTTATTAATGCCTCCTTCCATTCAGAATAAATATTTTGAAATTCATCAGTGCTATAGCATACACTATTTTTTATCCATCATTAAACTTTTTTAAGTCATTCAATTTTTTTTCAATTTAATTTTCATTGATTGTTGTGTGTGAACCTAAAAAGTATTCTAACTGAAGGTCCTAATAATTTTCTCCCCAAAATGCATACTTTCAGTGATTAAAACATTTCCCTGGCAGCTGTGTTTCTCTCCTCTCTTCTCCCGGGTCAACTAGGAATACCAAAGGGGACCACCTGGGACTGCAACAAGACAGGACTAGAATGACTTCAGGAACCCACCATATCACCGGTGAGTGCAAATACATGTGGCTTATGGACAGAAAGGAGCCTAGGGAGAGATTAAGTGGCTGGTAACAGTCTGGCAGCTTACCAGTTGAGATACCACCTCCAGTCTGTTTCACCAACAAAAAGATGGGTGAAGGGAGGAGAGGACTCCCCTAAGACTCACCAAATGCAAATGTCAGTCTCAACTGCTACTGCCCTCAGAATCTGGAACATCAGGGGAGAGGCCCTGTGCTGACACCAGGGGACAGAGAACTAACAAGGAAACTCAGGAGAAGATCTATACCTCGGTGGCCTAGCTGTGGGGCTGTGAAAGTCTCTTTGCATAACCACTTGTGGGACTATGTGAAAGCCTGGTAGAGCTTAGGGGAGCTCTCTCCCATCCTTGTGATGGAGGTTTAGAAAGACACCCCACTTGTTCACCTTTCCCCTGTAGGGATGGAGCTAAGAGGGAAACGCTTTCCATGACTCAGTTTTCCCTTCTTAGTCTCTCAAAGCTTCACAAAAGCCTGCATCCTCTCACACTTAGTTCACTCCCCTGCTAGCAAACCAAATGGCTTCCTGATTGTAAGTTCACTCAAACTTCATTATATTCACCCAGAGTTCACCATCCTTTCATCCTTTGATCACATACATAAGCATACTCTATCACAAGCCTTGGCAGTACCCTGGCAGTGAAATCCTCACACCTATTTCCTTGTCTTTGATATCTATTATTTAAATCAAGCCTTGCCCTTCTCTGCTTTATCTCACCTTACTGGTTTAAGCACTATGTTTTTCTTAATACCTTTAGATAATTAACATGTCTTACATCATGGGAACTAATTGCTTTGACCTTTCTGTATCTCATCAGTTCTTGTCATTCCTACCCCTCCCCACCATAGGGGTATCTGACCTTTAAGAAACCTGTAATTTCTGACATATGTGAAAAATGTCCTTTGTTCTGTTTGCTATAAAACCCTGTGCTTACCCCAAATAAAGTGGAAGTTCATAGTTCATACCTGAACCTCTCCTGGCACTTCTTTCTGCATCACACAGTCACAAGAACTGGTGATGGGAAGGCCAGTGGCTTATCTCGGGTTGTGAGGCAACCCACGTGAGTGCCAGCAACCACTGGATTACCTCTCCCCCTATCCTGCTTTATCTCTTGGTCAGGAGTCAGTAATTAAGCTAAGAAGCCTACTTATAGTTTAAGAGCCCTCAGGCTCCTGTACTCTACAGGGAAGAAAAAGAAAAAAAGAGGCTTTTAAGCCACTGAGCTCCAAATCAAGGATTAAAATACTATTGAAACAACTGTCAATTTCCACAAATGTGAAACATTTAATTACCTTACTTAGACACAAGTCAATCCAGACAACAGTGATCAATAATTTGAAAAGTACTGAGAGAGGGACCTCATAACATAATATATAAAATGGTTGAACCAACAAAGAAATATTGGAGAAATGAACCACAACAAGAGTCCAGCTAAAACCCCCCAAAAGGTGAAGCACAAAATAATGAGGTCAACATCCAATTACTAGTTAAGGAAATAATCACAGGAGTGAGTAAAGAGTTTGAAAGAATTGTCACCAGAAATGCAGAAACAACAAATGAGACCCTGAAAGAAAACACTAATTATCTCAAAATTATTAGAGAGCTGAAAGCTGAAATAGCTGAGCTAAGAACACAAATAGCTGAACAAGCTAAAACAGTTTCAGAACAGGGTAACAAAATAGATGAACTCCAGAAAACAATAGAGGGCAGAGAGAATAGAATCAATGAGGCTAAAGACAGAATTAGCAAGATTGAGGATGAATTAGAGACAACTAAAAAAGAAATAAGAGATCTCAGAAAGAGATTAAGAGATACAGAAAACAACAGAGACATATGAGATGACTTCAAAAGAAATAATATATGCATTATTGGCTTGCCAGAGGAAGAAGGAAGGGAGGGAAAGAAAGCATTCTTCAGGACATAATAGCTGAGACCTTCTCTAGTCTAGACAATATAAAAAACATAAAGGTTCGGGAGTCGGGCTGTAGCGCAGCAGGTTAAGCGCAGGTGGCGCAAAGCACAAGGACCGGCGTAAGGATCCCGGTTCGAACCCCGGCTCCCCACCTGCAGGGGAGTCGCTTCACAGGCGGTGAAGCAGGTCTGCAGGTGTCTATCTTTCTCTCCTCCTCTCTGTCTTCCCCTCCTCTCTCCATTTCTCTCTGTCCTATCCAACAACTACAACAACAATAATAACTACAACAATAAAACAACAAGGGCAACAAAAGGGAATAAATAAATAAAATAAAGATTAAAAAAAAATTTTTTTTAAAAAAACATAAAGGTTCAAGAAGCCGAGAGGGTCCCAAACAGAACTAACACAGACTTAAAGGAACCAAAATACATCATATTTAGAATGGGAAAGAATAAGGATAAAGAAAGGATCCTGAAGGCTGCAAAAGAAAAACAAAGAGACACCTACAGAGGAAAACCCATAAGATTAGCAGCAGACTTCTCCACACAAAACTACAGTCCAGAGGAGAATGGCAAGATATCTATAAAGCTCTCAATGAGAAGTGCTTTGAACCAAGACTACTGTATCCTGCTAGACTGTCATTCAGACTAGATTGAGGCATAAAAACCTTTTCACTTTCTCAGGCAAATCCAATTACAAAGAAGACTAATACAAGCATAAACCTATGGGACTACATCAAATTAAAATGCTTCTGCACAGTGAAAGAAACCACTACCCAAACCAAGAGACCCCTCACATAATGGGAGAAGATCTTTACATACCATACATCAGACAAGAGGCTAATAACCAAAATATATAAAGAGCTTGCAAAACTCAACAACAAGAAAACAAATAACCCCATCCAAAAATGGTGAGAGGACATGGACAGAATATTCACCACAGAAGAGATCCACAGGGCCGAGAAATGCATGAAAAAATGCTCCAAGTCTTTGATTGTAAGAGAAATGCAAATCAAGACAACAATGAGATACAACTTCACTCCTGTGAGAATGTCATACATCAGAAAAGGTAACAGCAGCAAATGCTGGAGAGGTTGTGGGGTCAAAGGAAACCTCCTGCACTGCTAGTGGAAATGTCAATTGGTCCAACCTCTGTGGAGAACATTCTGGAGAACTCTCAGAAGGCTAGAAATGGACCTACCCTATGATTCTGCAATTTCTTTCCTGGGGATATAGCCAAAGGAACCCAACACACACATTCACAAAGATATGTGTACACATATGTTCTTGGCAGCACAATTTTTAATAGCCAAAACCTGGAAGCAACCCAGGTGTCCAACAACAGATGAGTGGCTGAGCAAGTTGTGGTATATACACAATGGGATACTACTCAGCTATAAAAAAAGGTGACTTGACCATTTTCAGCTGATCTTGGATGGACCTTGAAAAATTCATGTTAAATGAAACAAGTCAGAAACAGAAGGATGAACATGGGATGATCTCACTCTCAGGCAAAAATTGAAAAATAAGATCAAAAGAGAAAACACAAGTAGAACCTGAACTGGAATTGGTGTATTGCCCCAAAGTAAAAGACTCTGGGGGGGGGGGGAGAATACAGGTCCAAAAAGGATGACAGAGTGCCTAGTGG
The DNA here is from genome assembly GCF_950295315.1 of Erinaceus europaeus. Classification (NCBI taxonomy): domain Eukaryota; kingdom Metazoa; phylum Chordata; class Mammalia; order Eulipotyphla; family Erinaceidae; genus Erinaceus; species Erinaceus europaeus. The sequence continues at coordinate 94,070,389 of NC_080171.1, read as the reverse complement.
AGGTTATATTATTATATGGAAAACTGGGAAATGTTATGCATGTACAAACTATTGTATTTACTATCAAACATAAAACATTAATTTTCCAATAAAGAAATTTTTAAAAATAGAAAGAAAAACATTTCCCTAATTATTACTTTAGATAAATTACATAAATGTTAATATACAGTATTTTTATCTTCACTTAATTAAAAATTTCCGAATTTTTCTTGTTGTTATAGTTATTATTGTTGATGTCATTGTTGTGGGGTAGGACAGAGAGAAATGGAGAGAGGAGAGGAAGACAGAGAGGAGGAGAGAAAGACAGACACCTGCAGACCTGCTTCACCGCCTGTGAAGCAACTCCCCTGCAGGTGGGGAGCGGGGGTTCGAACCGGGATCCTTGTGCTTTGCGCCATGTGCGCTTAACCCATTGCATTTCCGCCCAACTCCCTAATGTATAAATTTTTAAATTCTGTTACTAAGAGAATAAACACTTAATGTGTTGATAAGTATGTCAATATTCAAATATGAATATTTCTAGAGCCTGAGGAACAAGGACATGAAGGGATATCTTCATGCCCCTCCATATCTCTGGGAGTCTTTTTTCAGAAGCATTTTAAAGATGGGGAAATATTCACTCCAAGTGGCAATCACTTTACATTCTTAATTCTTAGATTACTAAGTAACCCTGTCTGAAATCTTCCTTAGAAAACTGTGCAGATCCATGATTGCTCAACAATTTGTTTGGCTTTGTATGTTAACTCTCTTTTCAGTCACCAGGTTCCAGGTGTCATCAGGATGCCGGCCAGATTTCCCTGGATTGAAGACCCCACCAATATGTCCTGGAGCTCAGCTTCCCCAGAGACACACCCTACTAGGGAAAGAGAGAGGCAGACTGGGAGTATGGACCGACCAGTCAACGCCCATGTTCAGAGGGGAAGCAATTACAGAAGCCAGACCTTCTACCTTCTGCAACCCACAATGACCCTGGGTCCATGCTCCCAGAGGGATAGAGAATGGGAAAGCTATCGGGGGAGGGGTGGGATATGGAGATTGGGCGGTGGGAATTGTGTGGAGTTGTACCCCTCCTACCCTATGGTTTTGTTAATTAATCCTTTCTTAAATAAAAATAAAAAAAAAAGAAAACTGTGCAGATCATTTGGGGAGGGAGGGAGGAAGGAGAGTTTTTGCCTATGATTCTCCACAACTTCAGTCTCCAGGAAGAATTCCTATTCAAATAACTTCCTTCCCAAAGATGCATGTCTGGGACTTTGGGAGCTCAGTGTGCTCTGCATGCTTGCCATCCTATGTAAAACCCACTACAGAGTCCCTCCTTTTTTATTGCTTAGTTACAAGTTACACCAAAGCAATTCTAAAATAGCTTAAATTAGCAAGAAGTACACTTACTTGTTTAAGAGAAAAACTGGTATTTAGGGGGGAACAAGTGAAATAGAAAACTCTACAGAAGGCAGGCCTTTAAGTCTTTACTAACATGCTTTTGCTTTAAGCTCTCTCTTAAATAACATGCCTAAAAGAAACTCAGCAGATTATAGCTACTATGTCAGCAGGTCAAGTGCCTCCTCATTCATATCAGTATCAGTTTGGCTGTGCTCTGGAGTTCTGGATCCATCTCTGTGTCTGAGCACTTACAGACTCTGCCAGCTATGCAAAATAGTTAGGTAATGGGTAGCATTAAGTGTTACAGTAAGATACAAGCTTGGCATGATGAGATGCTTTCCCTGGTCTGTTACTCAGCAGAGAGAGATAGAGTGAAAAAGACACAGAAAAGGGCTTTTGGCTTCCCTGTTCTATTTTCCTGTCATGTGGAAGAGTTATAATTGTTTAATAAATGTCCATTACTGGTCAAAACCACCCCCTAGCTGATGAAAATTGAAGTCAGTTACTGCTAGGCTTAATAATAACTCATTCTTCTCTTCATGTACTCCAGAAAGAAGCCAAATTGGCAAGCATCATATTCCCCAACTCAGACTACTGACATTACATATTGCAAAGATATAATAATCTAAACAGTGTAGTACTGGAGTAAGAGTACATACATAGGTCAACAGAATAGAATCTATGGTCTTCACTAAAGAAATAGCTTCACTAAATAGCATGGAAACAGCCTATATCCGATGATAAACCTGAGGGATATTGAAAAACATGCACAGCACTTGACATCCCTGGTTCCAGAACTCCAGGTAAGGTTAGCAGACAACATAAGAACTTTAGGGCTGTTTGACATTACCCTCTGCCTAACTATGCTTTGTCTTTCCTCCATTGAAAGGCGCTAATACATTGTGCATTTTCTAGTAGACAGACTGAAAACTAATCTCTACCTCAAATTGACTTCCCAAAACACTATTCACCAACTACACACACACACACACACACACACCTCCAATTATTTGATTACTACAGAGATTTAAAAGGCTCTGAAAATGGCCACAATCTCCTGACAGAGGCCTCAGGAGTCACCTGATCCCTTGAGGCCAGCTCCTCTCAATTCTACTGCCCATTAAAATTGCTGTATCTAAAGTAGTTACTGACAAACTCTTCAAAGGGAAGTTGGAAAAACAGCACCATGGTGCTCTCAGTTCAGCAAGAACCAAAAAAAAAAAAAAAATTGTGAAAGCTGAACTTAACTTCTAAGAATTTGAAAGCATTCTTACAATGAAGAGGAAGTCTGCCACAGTGAGACTGGGAAACTTTGTTTTGTAAAGTGGGGAGAGGGGAGGGTGGACCTGAATGATGTTGAGAACAAAGTCTGAGAAAAATACATGGATATGAGGCAGTATGGGGCCTATGCCTTATCTCTCCAGAATCTAGAGTAACTGCCCATACTTTCCTCTTTCCTCTCAAGTTTCATTGGTTATCATTAGCTATAAGTTCATCAAGGTCAGCTTTTACTTCTGTGTAAAGCTATCTGGTTTGGAGAAGCAGTCAGAAAAAAGAGCTTACTTTTTAACTCACACAACATGAGAAGATTCCTGTGTATGGAAAGTGAACAACAGTCCTGCCAGCACACCTCACCATTCACTTCAAACAGGTACTGATTTCTGATTTTGGAAGAAGTTTCATAAATTCAACACATAAATAACATCACAGAATTCAGTCTACTTTGTAGATTTAGATTGCTAATTTGTGATAAATCTACTTTATCAATGGGCCATAGCATGTCTTTATGGCAAGTATTTTTTAGAAAACTAGTTCCTAGTAAATAGATAATGGGGTACTTAGTAGAAACATAAAAGAAAAAATTTCTCTGCAACATGCAAGCCTGTATTTTAGTATTTAGATCACTTCACATCTTCACTGTACACTCCCTAGACATTCCTTTCACAAGTCGCTTACTTTTGCTAATGTATGTTTCATCAACTAGTTACACATGACACTTGATCATCTCTTTACTGTACCACAAACACCCTGTCAACAGATGAGAGAGATAAGGTTCAAACCTCCTCTTCTAATTCCAAGTTCAGTGTGCTTTCTACGGCATCCTCAGCTATAGTGCACACATGTGTTCCAGCCATTCGAGATAGAAGTCTCTCTATTGAGAGGCAGTATGGATTGACATGTCAAATAATTGAGAATAATTGAGTTCCAAGATTTAACCACTATGAATTTCCTTATATTTTTGTAAAGCTATAAAAATACATCTGGGCCCCAGAGACAGGTAATGAAAAACCATCTTCATGCCTGAGGCTCTGAGGCCCTTTTTCTCTGTGTGTATATCTTTCTCTCTATGCATCTCATTAAACAAAAACAAAACTGGCCATTGATGCTGCAATATGATCCTGTGTGTGTGTGTGTGTGTGTGTAACATTCCATAGAATTAGATAACGCTGGTATACACAGCTGACTGCTAACAATAGAGAGATTTCTTTTTTTTTCCCTCTTCCTTTAAAAAAAAAACTTTATTTATATATTATTGGGTAGTGACAGAGATTAAGCTGAGAGGGAAGTGGTAGATTGAGTGGAAAAGAGACAGAGATATCTACAGGCCTGCTTCACCACTTGTGAAGCTTTCTCACTGCAGGTGGAGACTAGGGTCTTGAAGCCACATCCTTGCACGCTGTAATGTGTCCACTTAACAAGGTACACCACTGTCTGGTCCCATAAATACATCCCCTTTCCTTTCCTTTCCTTTCCTTTCCTTTCCTTTCCTTTCCTTTCCTTTCCTTTCCTTTCCTTTCCTTTCCTTTCCTTTCCTTCCCTTCCCTTCCCTTCCCTTCCCTTCCCTTCCCTTCCCTTCCCTTCCCTTCCCTTCCCTTCCCTTTCCTTTCTCCCCTTTCCTTTCCTTTCCTTTCCTTTCCTTTCCTTTCCTTTCCTTTCCTTTCCTTTCCTTTCCTTTCCTTTCCTTTCCTTTCCTTTCCTTTCCTTTCCTTTCCTTTCCTTTCCTTTCCTTTCCTTTCCTTTCCTTTCCTTTCCTTTCCTTTCCTTTCCTTTCCTTTCCTTTCCTTTCCTTTCCTCCCCTCCCCTCCCCTCCCCTTCCTCTTCCTTTCTTCCTTCCTTTCTTTCTTTTCTTTCTTTTTAATTTGATCTGCAGAAGCAGTGTTTTTATTTTTTTTATTTTTTATTTATAAAAAGGAAACATTGACAAAACCATAGGATAAGAGGAGTACAACTTCGCACAATTACCACCACCAGACCTCCATATCCCATCCCCTTTCCTGATAGCTTTCCTATTCTTTAACCCTCTGGGAGTATGGACCCAAGATCATTGTGGGATGTAGAAGGTTGAAGGTCTGGCTTCTGTAGTTGCTTCTCCACTGGACATGAGGGTTGACAAGTTGATTCATACTCTCAGCCTGTTTCTGTCTTTCCCTAGTGGGGCAGGGCTCTGGGCTAATTGGGTTCTAGAACTCATTGGTGAGGTTCTTTGCCCAAGGAAGTCAGGTTAGCTTCATGGTAGCATCTGCACCTTGATGGCTGATGAGTTAAGATAAAAAGCAGAAAAATTGTTCAATAATCAGGAACCTAAATGTAAGAGTATAGCAGATGAGATTTGGGATCTTCATTTTGGAAGAAGCTAGGAAGTTCTGCTGAAAACAGCACTGTAATTATACCTGTGTAAGAAGAAAGGGAGCATAGCCTTCTTTCTTATTGCACAGGTACAATTACAGTGCTGTTTTCAATAAGAGTGTTGAGAGAAAGCACGCTGTATTGATTTAAAATCAAGTATTAATTTTAGAGGGAAACAGCTTTTCCACCATTATTTGATTTTTGCTACAGTTCTTTTCTTTCTTTGCTTTTTCTGAGTAAATAAATGTCCTTTGCTTCCCCTGGAAAAAGAAATTCAAGTTAATTTAAAGTAAGGATTTATTTAATATGCAAAGCAAAAGAAAAGTGAAATATTAATAACATTTTAATCTATATCAACAGACTAGTGGGTTTTTTTTCCATGAGGGTTATTGCTGGGATTCAGTGTTAGTACTATGAATGCACCAATCCTGGCAGTTGGTTTTTCTTCTTTTGTTTTTTCTTTTATCAATTTTATTTGATGGAACAGAGAGAAATTGAAAAAGAGGGTATATAGGGAGGTAGAAATATAAATATCAGCCACCAAGTTGCAGAAGCTACCATGACACCAACGTGAATTCCCTAGGCAGACAACCTCACCAATATGTCCTGGAACCTCACCTCTCCAGATCCCTGACCCACTAAGAAAGGATAGAAACAGGCTGAGAGTATAGATCGACCTGCCAACACCCATGTCCAATGGAGAAGAAATTACAGAAGCCAGACCTTCCACCTTCTGCACCCCATAGTGATCTTGGGTCCCTGCTCCTAGAGAGATAAATAAAGCTTCCAATGGAGAGGATGGGATGCAGAACTTTGGTGGTGGGAATTGTGTGGAATTGCCCCCCTCTTATTGAACAGACTTGTTTATTATAATTAAATCAATAATTCTTTAAAAAAAGAAAGATATCTGCAGACCTGTTTCCTTATTAGTGAATTATCCACCCTGCAGGTGGGGAGTTTGAACCCAGGTCCTTGAGTTCAGTAACTTGTGCTCTCAGCCAGTTGCCTCACTGCCAGGCCCTTTGATTAGTGGCTTCTAATGGAGTTAAGGGAGAGAAGGCTGAGAAGGGGTTTGGGGCAGAGTGCCCTGTAGCAAAGGAGATGGCACTATGACTCTAGCATAATAACGAGAAAGTCCTTTATAGAATGTCAAGCCTTATACTAGTTGAATTGCTGTTACTGATACTGTAATGAGGATGAAAGCATAAAGTGTATGTGCATGGCATCCTGGACATGCTGGAGCCTGCTGGTGAGCAGACTTCTAAAGATGGTGTAAATGATTTAAAAAAGAAGGAGAAGAAGAGGGAGAAGAAGAAGAAGAACAGAGATGCTTGGGTTTAAGGAAGTAGAGTTTGCAACTGAAAGCCTAACCCTGGGGCAATAACCTTGGAATGTATTTGCATTTTCTGAGAAATTAAAAAAAAGAGATGGCATTTTGGTAATGGCACATATTTTCTTGACATGTGAACATATAAAACCACCTTGGAAAACAGCATTTCACCAATTTAAAAAAAAACTAGTTTTCTCAAAGACATAAAATTCTCTTATATAGTGTGATATTTACTGAATAGTCTGACAGCTAAATAAGTACCTCTCAAGATAAAATATATCCAGGAGTAAAGCCTGGTTGGCCTGATTTCATTATTCCTCTGGTTTCTCTGTTCTCTCAAGCTCCTTTTAGGGGGAGGGAAGTTCAGGTGAAAAGCTTAATCACAGTGAAAAATTTATAATCAGAGAGAAGAAAAAAAAACACCTGAATTCTCTAAATAAATCTCCATCTTACTCTGATTCATTAATGTGACTATATTTTTCTTTATTATATGTACAATTATCTGAAAATAGATATATTTTGGATTGTTAATACATGATAGATAAATGAGCATAATAGATAGATAGGTAGATAAATAGATGGCTGATAGGTAGATAGATAATAGTATATTCATGAAATTGAAAAATCCACAATACAGGCTACCTTCGATTTATTAACAGTAGATTTTACAGAACAGATGAGAATTTATCATAGTAAGTACTCAATATAAAATATTTTAAATAATTACTGACATATTTCTACTTTTTTTCTAAAATACAGGTTTTTTCCTTTCAAGCCCACAATGTCAACATGAGAGTTTATGAAGTCAGAGTTAGAAAGGGAGAGCAGCAATTAAGACAATGTAAGTCACAAATTGCCAAGTGTCCTAATTATGATCTCATGCATGGAAAGAGAGGTAGGGAGAAGCAGATTTGTTGGCATGTTTATGAGTACACTTGTACAGATATATGTTAACTTTACAGGATTCCTATATTTTAGTGGATCCATGATGATGGAAAAGGTCAACCAAAACAACAATGTTACAGAATTCATACTCCTGGGATTCTCCTCCCGACCTGAGGACCAGAAACCACTCTTCATCCTCTTCCTTACCATGTACCTCGTCACCATAACAGGAAACCTGCTCATCATCCTGGCCATCCGCTCTGATCCTCACCTCCAAACCCCCATGTACTTCTTTCTGAGTTTCCTGTCCTTCACTGACATTTGCTTCAGCACAACCATTGTCCCCAAGATGCTGGTCAATTTCCTGTCAGACAAGAAGACCATCTCCTATGCTGGGTGTCTCACACAGATGTATTTCACCTATGCTTTGGCCAACATTGATAGCTGCCTCTTGACAGCCATGGCCTTTGATCGCTATGTGGCCATCTGTGACCCCTTCCACTATGTGACTATCATGAGCCACCGCCGCTGTATCCTGCTGGTGACTTTCTCTGGTTTTCTTCCTCAGCTCCATTCACTCCTACATATACTTCTGCTAACTCCTCTCAACTTCTGTGACTCTAATGTTATTGACCATTTCTTTTGTGACATCAACCCTGTGTTGAAATTGTCCTGTTCTCCCACATACATCAATGAAATGGTTCTCATGATAGAATGCTCTGTTGCTCTGGTGACCCCGTTTCTATGCATTGTATTCTCTTATATACGAATCCTCATTGTGGTTCTCAAGACCCCCTCAGTTGCTGGATTACGCAAAACCTTCTCCACCTGTGGTTCCCACTTGACTGTGGTAACTCTCTTTTATGGCAGCATCTTCTACATTTATTTACAGCCTTTGTCCAGCTATTCTGTTAAAGCCCGTGTGGCCACCGTTGTCTACACAGTTCTGACCTCCATGCTGAACCCTTTTATCTACAGTCTGAGAAATAAAGACATGAAGAGGAGTCTAGGGAAACTGATGATCAGGAGCAAATTCTAGCCAGAACCTCTGCTAGCATGCTTATGACTTTCTTTCCTATGTACTGTTTCTGCTGGTTCTTGACACAGTAAATACTAAAACATAGCAGATAGAACTCATTTATGTAAAGAATGTTGAGTTGTAACTACTTCTTTTACATGAATAATGATTAGCCTTGAGATTTTGTTAGAATTCAATGATTGCTCTAAAGTCTACTACAAATCTTGGATTCTAATTCTCATATGTCCCCAGTCCTCCACCTGTCCTTTCTTCCCTATGAGCCAATTCAGTTTTCAATACCTTCTCAGTGTTCTTGAAACCTTTATTTTACACTAATTTTTCTGGAACTTATTAGCATAAGTTCAATGATTTTTAGCAATATTTTAGTTACTTTTGAGTCCCTTAATATTCTTACTTTACAGTGGGGAAGAAATTACAGAAGCCAGATCTTTCACCTTCTGTACCCCATGATGATCCTGGGTCCATACTCCCAGAGGGATAAAGAATAGGAAAACTTTCCAGGCAGGGGATTGGATATGGAGTTCTGGTGGTGGGAATCATATGGAATTGTACCCCTTCTTACCGTACAGTCTTGTCAATATTTCCATTTTATAAATAAATAAATGAATAAATAATTCTTACTTTACACAAGTTCTATAATCAGTTTCCAAGTTTCTTGATAGTCATTGGTAAGTGATGTTTTAGGAAACACAGAAATAAAATTTTTAATTCTTGGGGCCAGGCTGTGGCACACTCAGTTGAGTGAACATGTTACCATTTACATCAATCACAGTGCAAGCTTCCAACCCACCTACATGGGGGAAGATTCACAAACTGATCAGCAGTGTGGCAAGTAACTACCTTCCTTTTTAAATTATCTTTATATTTTGAATAGATATAGCCAGAAATAGAGAAGTAAGGGGGAGATAGAGAGGTAGAGACACAGAGAGACAGGTGCAACATTGCTTCACTACGAGCAAAGCTTTCCCTCTGGAGATGTGGAACAGGGGCTTGAATCTGGGTCTTTGTGCATTCTAAGATGTGCTGTCAACAAAGTGTGTCATCACCTGGCCCCATAGCCCTCTTTCTCTGTCCCTCTCTTGCTCCCCACTCCCTCTCAGTTTCTATCTCCATCCAAAATTAATCCTTAGACTCGAGACTATCATGAGAACAAGGAGAATAGTTAACCAGTTGATTTAAGGGTCATATCTCTTTACCCCTATATTTAGTATAGTTCTTGGATTGGAAGAATTAACAATCAAAATGAATATTCTGTGTAGAACAATATACAAATTGAATGCAATCCCAATCAAGAATTCACTTTGTTTTTTAGAGATTAGAACAAAAACTACAAAAGTTTACCTGGAACCACAAAATACTTAGAATTGTGATAGCGATCTTGAGGAAAAAAAGCAACAGAGCTGGAGGCATCATGGTCCCAGACATCAAATCATCTTATAGGGCCATTGTAATCAAAACTGTTTGGAAATAAAGCAAAAATAGACATACTGACCTGTTGTATGCTTTACATTAGGTTGTTCTAGCTCTCCCCCTGCCAAGAAAATTGGATCAGTCCTGCTAGTTTCGTGGGCCCACTTGGCCCCGCCCCAAGGAACCCCGAGAGAGTTCCAGAGTTCCAGAATTCCAGAGTGCTTGGCACCGTCACAGGGGAAAGAGGCAACAGAGTTCTGTTTGGTGATTAGTTTGGGTTAGTTTATGAATCATTGTTCCTGAATAAAAAAATACAGCTTCCCTGCCCAGCCGTATGTCTCTGGTCGTCTCTGTTACCCGCCCATGAAGCTAGTCCGGCCAGCTGGAGCCTCCGAATTTTAACAACAAATGGCGCCCACGTGGACCTGACCTGCGCATCTCTCTGATAAGTAAAGACAATTTGGCTACCTATGTACTATGGCCTTCTCTTCTGCTTGTGAAGAGATCTCCAAAGGCCTCTGCTCTTTCTTCAAGAGACTGTTTTGCTGTTTCTGGAACATTTATCTCTGGACCACTCTGTGGTTTCCACTCGCTCAGGTGAACTCAAAACAGCCAGCGAGAATAGCCAGTGGGCGGGAGGTGAGGCGCGGAGCTGCTGTTTCCACCTGGCTAAACAGCCAGCCAGCTGGCTGCGCCCAGACAACCCCGCGCACCGCGCCCACAGCCCCGCAGCCCGCAGGATGCCACCACACAGGAGCCCAATGCCAACACGCTGGAGCCCGATGCCAACACGCTAGAGCCCGATGCCAACACGCTGGAGCCCGATGCCACCACGCAGGCGCCCAATGCCAGCACACAGGCCAGCCCACAAGAGCCGGCTTTCCACCACATGGCGCAGGGCACTGGACACGTGATCCCTCCACGCTACTCGGCCACTGCGAACAGGGCAGCAGACATGGCAGGGCCATGGGGCAGGACCGCGGTGGCCTATCATGGCCACCACCCCTGAGCACCTCGGCCCATGCCTTCTACAAGGCTGGCCCGCCCGCCCTCTTGCTATGAATTCTGGAACGATCCCGGACCTCCCGGACCCCCGGGCTCCCTGCCGAAACTGGGCACACGAGATCTCCAGCTGCGGGTCCGGTCTGAAGGCAGACAAGCTGGAGTACGCAGAGATTTGTGCAGAGATCGCAACCTGCAATTCCTTGAAGTGGAGCTGCGCGAGAAGCCACCTCCGGATGGTGACCCCCCCCCCAACAACTAAGACAGTACATATCTAAATTCGTGTTTAAAATGACATGTCTTCCATAACAAAGGTTTCTCTCCTTGTGTATTAATGACCATGTTTATGTGTATGTTTAAAGTTTGGTAAACAGTAACTTTAAGGCTAAATTCTTACCAGTGAAAGTTAAATGAAAAAGGTTTTCAACGTAATTTTCATAAAGATAAAATTAACTTACATCTGAAGTCTGAGGTAAAAATTAGTTAACAATCAATATATTTTAACTAAGTTGGTCTAAACAAAAGGGTAAATAGACTTGTTGATATGTAAAACTCTCAATTACCTTCTCTATTAGAAATGGTAGATTACACATTGGCTATGCTAATTATTCTCATGCCTGAGGTTTCCTTTCCTGCGCACACCTAGGGTGTGTCTCCATCTTGAATGGGTGTAACAAAAGGTTAAAAAGACGTTGTTGATATGTAAAAGTCTCAAATTCCTTCTCCATTAGAAATTTTAGATTGTGCTGTGGTTATGCTAATAACAAGTTTTGTTTCATAGTAAATAAATTGCAGCCAGCTGCCTTTGGGACTCTAGGCCATTCCCCACCCCCATGCAAATGCCTGTCGAGGCAAGTATGACCCCCAGAGGCAAGAAATGTTTTTTTTAAGCTGATAAAGTTTTGCCCACAGAGGCAAGAAATGGCCCCCTCAGGCCTTCCCTTGGCAGCACACTGGTTCTTGTTACTTGCTTACATGTTTCTCCATGTTTGTGCCAGTTTCTTTTTTTTAAAAATGCCTGTACGATATAGGTTTCTGTTCACCCCACACCCTTGATACTGTAGTCATTTAGTTAAAAAGAAAAGGGGGAATTGTTGTATGCTTTACATTAGGTTGTTCTAGCTCTCCCCCTGCCAAGAAAATTGGATCAGTCCTGCTAGTTTCGCGGGCCCGCTTGGCCCCGCCCCAAGGAACCCCGAGAGAGTTCCAGAGTTCCAGAGTTCGAGAGTGCTTGGCACCATCGCGGGGGAAAGAGGCAACAGAGTTCTGTTTGGTGATTAGTTTGGGTTAGTTTATGAATCGTTGTTCCTGAATAAAAAAATACAGCTTCCCTGCCCAGCCGTATGTCTCTGGTCATCTCTGTTACCCGCCCGTGAAGCTAGCCTGGCCAGCTGGAGCCTTCGAATTTTAACAACACTGACCAGTGGAATAGAACTAAGAGTACAAAAATAAGCCTCCACATCTGTGAACATCTAATTTTTTACAAGGGATCCCAAACTATTAAATGGGGAAAGGAGAGTCTCTTCAACAAAAGGTTTTGGGAATATTGAGTTAAAATGTGCAGAAGAATGACACTAAACCCATTTCACCACACACAAAAAAATTAAACTCCAAATAGATAAAGGACTTGAATGCTAGACCGGAATATATCAAACAATTAAAGGAAAATATTAGTAGAACTCTTTTCCATCTAAGTTGTATGGACATATTCAATGATACAAGTAAAATTGTGAGGAAGATAAAAACAAAAGGAAAGAGATTCCGGAAGATGGTGGAATGAGAAGCTGCTAGTGACTTGAGCTCCAATACCATCTACTGAAAATGGCAGGATTTTTTGCCTTTAGCAGGACAGTCAATAAGGGGTCCTAGCAGTGACGCCAAAGAGGTGACTATAACTCAATTTGGGTTAGAAAATAGAGTAAAAAGAAAGGGAAAAAAATTTTAATTATTATTCCTGAAGCACACCCCCCCCATAACAAGTCCCTGGGGGCCAGAGATCTGCTCCTAGCAGGCTCCCCTGCTGAGCTTCTTTCTTTACCAAGATTCCTGTCCCACCAGGGGGTGTCATTCATTCTAATTCTTTTTTTATTATTTTTTTATTCATTCTAATTCTATTCTTTTCTGAAACCCTTGGCCTTTTTTCTTTCTAAGTGGCCAATTCCAGCTACAAATATTCCAAAGTATTCAACCAGGCAGAGCCTTACTCAGACAGGGAAAGACCGCCAGAGGTTGTTTGTTTGGTTTTTGTTGTTGTTGTTGTTGTTTTTGCTATATTTTCTCAACAATCAGCTGCCTGTCCTCAGGGGGCCTGAGGGCAAACGCTAAAAGAAGAAGGGGGCCTGAGGCAATCTTGAGCCATCCAAGCTGAAGACAGGACAGGTTTTTTACTCTGTTCTATTTTATTATCAATAGAAGATAAACATGTATCCCTTTCCCCCTCTCCTTCAGGTTGGCCAAAATTAACTCTTAGTGTATTTTCCATTGCTAGGGGACTGGCTGTCTTATCCACTGCTAAAGTAACTTGTTTCACTCTTCCTACCTCCCCTACCCACTCTCTCCCTCACCCCCACCTAATTAAATAATAAATAATAAATTAATTAATTAAAAACTCTTTCCTTTCACTGCTCTTTTATTACTATTCTTTTTCTTATATTTTTCTTTACTCTCTCTCTCTCTCTCTTATTTTTCTTCTTTTTTTCATTCTTGTCATCCTTTCTTCCTTCCTCCTTCAGCTTTCTGAATTCACTGATACAAGTTGGGAATTATTTTGAGGAAGAAATCTGACTCAGAGTGGACTGTCTCTGTGTGTATTTCTGCTCTACTTCCCTTTCTCCTATAACTACCCCTAGAATATACAGTGGATAGTAGATTTGCATAACTGCCTATTCCTGCTATTCTTGTCTATTCCTGAGGTGTTTTTTTTTCTGTTGTTTGTTTGTTTTACTTTCTTAACAATCAGCTTCCTATGCTCAGGAGGCTTGAGGCAATCTGGGACAGGTTTTTTTTACCCTGATCTATTTTATTATTAATATTATATAAAGGAGTATCTCTTTGCCCCCTCCTTTAGGTTGACCAGAATTAACTCTTAGGGTATCTTTCATTGCCTGGGAACTGGGCATCTTATCCATTGTGAGAGGAATTTGTTTCACTAATCCTACCTCCTCTACCCACTCTCCCCTCCTCTCTGCTCCTAGCTAATTAAAAAAATAAAATAAAATAAAATAAAAAATAAATTAATCAATTAAAAAACTTTCCTTTCACTGCTATTTTATTACAACTTGTTTTCTTATCTTTTTTCTTTTCTATCTCTTGTTCCTCTTTTTTGTCTTGTCTTCCTTTCTTCCTTCCTTCTTCTTTGGCTTTCTGAATTCACTGATATACATTTGTGATTTATTTTTGGGACGAAATCTGACTAAGAGTGGACTTTCTATGTGTGTATCTCTGCTTTACTTCCATTTCTCCTCTTGCTACCCCTAGAATATACAATGGATAGTAAATTTGCATAATTGTCTATTCTTGCTATCCCTTCTTTCCTTTCTCTTTCTTCTTCACTTGGACTCGGTTGTTAATTTTTCATGGAATGGAGACATTGTTTGGCTAACTGGTAGTGATTAAACTGCTTCAATCCTTGCTTCAGTTGCTATTGTAATTTCTGAGGTTGGAGATAGCATTTGTCATAAAGGTATTTAGTACAGTGTTGCTTGTACTCAAAACACAACAACTGAGGAACAACAGAACATAAAAATAAGAAACACATTAATCAAAAAAATGGGTAGATCAAGAAGAAATAAAACTGCTACTACAAGCCTAGAAGAAACTATAAATCACCCAGAAGTAACCATAGATAAGAAAAGTATGCAAGCAATAATAAACTTATTAATCACAGATATGAAAACAACATTGTAGGAAAGGAATGGCAGTATAAGGGAAACGACAGTTGAGACCCCCAAGGAGAATACCGATTACCATGAGGCAATTAGAGAACTGAAAGCTGAAATAGCTGAACTGAGGAAAGAAGCTGAGGGAAGGGAAAGCTGACTAACAGAAGCAGAAAACAGAATTAGTCAGACAGAGGATGAGTTAAAGAAAACTAGAAACAGGTGAAAGAGATCAAAGAGAGATTGAGAGACACAGAAAACAACAACAGAGTAATTTAGGATGATCTCAAAAGAAGTAACATTCATATAATTGGCCTGCCAGAGGAAGAAAGAGAGGAAGGGGAAGCAAACATTCTAGAGGAAATTATAGAAGAAAATTTCCCAGACCTGAATAACAGAAAGGAGATCAACATACAAGAGGCCCAGAGAGTTCCAAACAGAATCAACCCAGACCTGAAGACACCAAGACACATCATAGTCACAATGAGAAGAAGTAAGGATAAAGAAAGGATCCTAAAGGCTGCAAGAGATAAACAAAAAGTCACATACAGGGGAAAACCCATAAAACTAACAGCAGACTTCTCCACTCAAACTCTAAAAGCCAGAAGAGAATGGCAAGATATCTATCGAGCCTGAATGTAAAAAGGTTTCAACCAAGGATAATATATCCTGTTAGACTTTCATTCAAACTAGATGGAGGCATCAAAACCTTCTTAGACAAACAACAGTTAAAGGAGGCAACCATCACCAAACTGGCCCTGAAAGAGGTTCTAAAAGACCTCTTATAAACAAGAACATCACTATAATACTTGCAATATATCAGAGAAAATAAAAATTTGTTGAACAATCACACCATAATACATTAAATCCATAATATCAATAAATGTCAACGACTTAAACTCACACATAAAAAGGCACAGAGTGGGGGTATGGATCAGAAAACATAACCTAACCATATGCTGCTTGCAAGAATCCCATCTGACACAACAAGGTAAACACAGACTTAAAGTGAAAAGATGGAAAACTATCCTACAGGCTAATGGACCACAAAAAAAAGACAGGAACAGCCATTCTCATCTCAGACACAATAGATTTTAAATTAAATAAAGTAATAAAAGATAGGCAAGGACATTACATGATTATTAGAGGATCAATCAGCCAAGAAGACTTAACAACTATTAACAGCTATGCACCCAATGAGGGACCATCTAAATAGATCAAGCACGTACTGAAAGAAATTCAAAAATACATCAATAGTAATACAATAATAGTGGGAGACTTTAACACCCCACTATCACACTTAAACAGATCAACAAAGCAGAGAATCAACAAAGATACAAGAGAATTAAATGAAGAGATGGACAGACTAGGCCTCTTGGACATTTTCAGAGTCCTTCACCCCAAAACACTGGAATACACATTCTTTTCAAATCCACATAACACATACTCAAGGACAGACCACATGTTAGGCCACAAAGACAGCATCAATAAATTCAAGAGCACTGAAATCATCCCAGGTATCTTCTCAGACCACAGTGGAGTAAAACTAACATTTAATAACAAACAGAAAATTATTAAAAGTCACAGAATTTGGAAAGTAAACAACATATTCCTTAAGAACCACTAGGTCAGAGACTCACTCAAGCAGGAAATTCAAATGTTCCTGGAAACAAATGAAAATTAAGACACAACCTATCAAAATATTTGGGACACAGCTAAAGCAGTATTGAGAGGGAAACTTATAGCCATACAATCACATATTAAACATCAAGAAAAAGCTCAAATGAACGACCTTACTGCACACCTCAAGGACTTAGAGGAAGAGGAACAAAGGAACCCTAAAGCAACCAGAAGGACAGAAATCATTAAATTAGAGGAGAAATAAACAACATTGAAAATAAGAGAACCACACAAAATATCAATGAAGTCAAATGTTGGTTCTCTGAAATTAAACAAAATTGACAAATCCCTAGGCAGACTCAACAAACAAAAAAGAGAGAAGACTCAAATTAATAGAATTGTAAACAATGGAGGAGATATCACAACTGACACCACAGAAATCCAGAAAATCATGTGAAACTTCTATGAAGAACTATATGCCACCAAGCTAGAGAATCTGGAAGAAATGGAAGAATTCCTAGAAACATATGCCCTTCCAAAACTGAACCAAGAAGAACTACAAAACCTAAATGCATCAACACAGACAAAGAAACTGAAACCGTTATTAAGAATCTCCCCAACAACAAAAGTCCTGGACCAGATGGCTTCACAAACAAATTCTATAAAGCTTTCAGGAAACAGTACCCATATTTCTTAAACTTTTCCATAAGACTGAAGAAACAGGAATACTCCCTTCCACCTTCTAAGAAGCCAACACCAACCTGATACCAAAAGGAAATAGGGACACAACAAAAAAGGAAAACTACAGACCAATATCTCTGATGAACATAGATGCTCAATATTAAACAAGATCTTGGCCAACCGGATACAACAACTCATCAAAAAAATTGTTCATCACAACCAAGTGGGATTCATCCAAGGAATGCAAGGCTGGTTCAACATCCGTAAGTCAATCAATGTCATTCACCACATCTATAAAAGCAAAGCCAAAAACCACATGATTATCTCAATAGATGCAGAGAAAGCTTTTGACAAAATCCAACACCCATTCATGCTCAAAACTCTACAAAAAATGGGAATAGATGGGAAATTCCTCAAGATAGTGGAATCCATATATAGAAAACCTACAGCCAACATCGTACTCAGTGGACAGAAGCTGAAAGCATTCCCCCTCAGATCGGGGACTAGACAAGGCTGTCCACTGTCACCATTACTCTTCAACATAGTATTGGAAGTTCTTGCCATAGCAATCAGGCAAGAGAAAGAAATCAAAGGAATGCAGATTGGAAGGGAAGAAGTCAAGCTCTCACTATTTGCAGATGATATGATAGTATACATAGAAAACCTAAAGAATCCAGCAGAAAACTACTGCAGGTTATTAGGCAATATAGAAAGGTATCAGGCTACAAAAATCAATGTACAAAAAACAGTGGCATTTCTTTATGCAAACACTAAATCTGAAGAATAATACATCCAGAAATCACTCCCATTTACTGTTTCAGCAAATTCAATAAAATACCTAGGAATAAAGTTGACCAAAGAAGTGAAAGACTCGTATACTGAAAGCAATGAGTCACTAATCAAGGAAATTGAAACTGATACCAAGAAATGGAAAGACATCCCATGCTCATGGATTGGAAGAATAAATATCATCAAAATGAATATTCTCCCCAGAGCCATATACAAATTTAATGCAATACCCATCAAAGTTCCACCAAGCTTCTTTAAGAGAATGGAACAAACACTACAATCTGGAACCTGAAAACACCTAGAATTGCCAAAACCATCTTGAGGAAAAGAAACAGAAATGGAGGCATCATACTCCCAGATCTCAAACTATATTATAAAGCCATCATCATCAAAACCACATGGTAATGGAACAAAAGTAGGCACACAGACCAGTGGAACAGAACTGAAAGCCCAGAAATAAATCCCCACACCTATGGACATCTAATCTTTGATAAGGGGGCCCAAAAGATTAAATGGAAGAAGGAGGCTCTCTTCAATAAATGGTGCTGGAAAAACTGGGTTGTTACATGCAGAAGAATGAAATTGAGCCACTTTATCTCACCAGAAACAAAAATCAACTCCAAATAGATCAAAGACCTGGATGTTAGACCAGAAACAATCTAATACTTAAAGGAAAACATTGGTAAAACAGTTTCCCACCTCCACCTCAAGGACATCTTTGATGAATCAAACCCAATTGCAAGGAAGACTAAAGCAGAAACAAACCACTGGGACTACATCAAATTGAAAAGCTTCTGCACAGCCAAAGAAACTATCACACAAACAAAGAGACCCCTCACAGAATGGGAGAAGATCTTCACATGCCATACATCAGATAAGAAACTAATCACCAAAATTTATAAAGAGCTCAGCAAATTTAGCACCAAAAAAGCAAATGACCCCATCTAAAAATGGGCAGAGGATATGAACAAAACATTCACCTCAGAGGAGATCCAAAAGGCTAACAAACATATGAAAAACTGCTCTAGGTCACGGATTGTCAGAGAAATGCAAATTAAGACAACATTAAGATACCACCTCACTCCTGTAAGAATAGCATACATCAAAAAGGACAGCAGCAACAAATGCTGGAGAGACTGTGGGGACAGAGGAACCCTTTTACATTGCTTGTGGGAATGTAAATTGGTACAGCCTCTGTGGAGAGCAGTCTGGAAAACTCTCAGAAGGCTAGACATGGACCTTCCATATGATCCAGTAATTCCTCTCCTGGGGTTATACCCCAAGGACTCCATAACACCCAACCAAAAAGAGGTGTGTACTCCTATGTTCATAGCAGCACAATTCATAATAGCTAAAACCTGGAAGCAACCCAGGTGCCCAACTAAAGATGAGTGGCTGAGAAAGCTGTGGTATATATACACAATGGAATACTATGCAGCTATCAAGAACAATGAACCCACCTTCTCTGACCCATCTTGGACAGAGCTAGAAGGAATTATGTTAAGTGAGCTAAGTCAGAAAGATAAAGATGAGTATGGGATGATCCCACTCATCAACAGAAGTTGAGTAAGAAGATCTGAAAGGGAAACTAAAAGCAGGACCTGACTAAATTGTAAGTAGGGCACCGAAGTAAAAATCCTGTGGTGAGGGGTAGACATCCAACTTCCTGGGCCAGTGGGGGGTGGGAGTGGGTGGAAGGGATGGGTCACAGTCCTTTGGTGGTGGGAATGGTGTTTATGTACACTCCTAGTAAATGTAGTCATATACATCACTAGATAATATGAGAGGGGGAAAATTAATTGTATGTCTCGAAGTTTTTAAAACACAGACTGAGTCTTTTTAATTTATAGGCTGTGTATTTGATATGTGGACTTTCTCAAAAGCCTAGACCAAGTATATCAGAAGCATCCAGTAGCACAGCTATATACAAGATACCGGGTACTATACAGCAAACCCTAACAAAAGGACTTTTCAAAGTTAACCCAATTACCAAATAATGTGATGATAACATTAACTATCCATTGTCTTTTTGAACCCTAAGACAGCAGGAACCTCACATCTCCACTATAGAGCCTATATTTCCCCCCGTCCTGGAACCTTAGAGTAGGACCCACTTTCCCACATGCCTCTCCCAATCCATATCAAATAATATTGCATCTGCGGATTGCAACCTAATCAACACAACGATTGCCACCTCAACATGCTTCAGCTCAGACTGTGTCCAGAGACTTCATGTGTGGAATGACAACCCTTCAGCTTCATTACTCGGGTGAGAGCTTTTCTTTCATAGTATTCTCTAATTTCATCCCAGGTGGATCACTTTCTAACAAAGTCCCAAAACCTAGATATATACCAGGTTCTGAGAAAGAGAGCATATATTCACACGTATCCATAAACTACTACAAAATATATACCTGAAAGCAGAAGTACACTAGAGTTTGCAGTGAGTAGCCCCCCCCAACACTTCCTCTCCACTATTCCAACCTTTGGGTTCTTGATTGCTCAACAATTTGTTTGGCTTTGTATGTTAACTCTCTTTTCAGCCACCAGGTTCCAGATGCCATCAGGATGCTGGCCAGGCTTCCCTGGACTGAAGACCCCACCAATGTGTCCTGGAGCTCTGCTTCCCCAGAGACCCAACCTACTAGGGAAAGAGAGAGGCAGACTGGGAGTTTGGATCGACCAGTCAAAGTCCATGTTCAGCGGGGAAGAAATTACAGAAGCCAGACCTTCTACCTTCTGCAACCCACAACGACCCTGTGTCATTGCTCCCAGAGGGATAGAGAATGGAAAAGCTATCAGGGGAGGGGGTGGGATATGGAGACTGGGTGGTGGGAATTGTGTGGAGTTGTACCTCTCCTACCCTATGGTTTTGTTCATTTATCCTTTCTTAAATAAAAATAAATTAAAAAAACAAGAAACAAAGGAACAAATTCAAATGAAAACAAATGATGATATACATCAGGAAGAGGTATTAAGTTGTACACCTAAAATATATGACTTTATAAACCAAAAAAAAAAAAAGCAAAATGAAAAAAGGGAACTATGTCAAATTGAAAAGCTTCTGCATAGCAAAAGAAACAACCATATAAATAAAGAGACTCCTTCCTGAATAGGAAAAGAACCTTACATGCCATATTCAGACAAAATGCTAATAAACAGAATAATCAAAATCAAACTCAGAAACAACAAAAAAATGACACCATTCAAAACTGGGGACAGTATATGAACAGAATATTCATCCAGAAGAGACCCAAAAGGACAACAGACATATGAAAAAATACTTCAAGGCATTGATTGTCAGACAAATGCAAATAAAGACATCAAAGAGATACTGCTCCACTCCTGTGAGAATGTCATATATCAGAAAGGATAGTAATAATAGTTTCTGGAGAGGATGCAGGGAATAGGGGGTTAAAAGAACCCTCCTGCTTTGCTGCTGAGAATTTAAATTCTCCCAATTCTTATGAAGAACAGTGTGGAGAATTCTCAGAAGGTTAGAAATGAACCTACCCTAAGACTTGGCAATTACTCTCCTGGGAATTATATCCTAAGGAACCAAACACATTCATCCAGAATAACCATGTATACCTATGTTCATAGCAACACAATTTGTAATAGTGAAAACCTGGAAGCTACTTAAGTGGCCAACAATAAATGAGTGGCTATGAAAGCTATACACAATGGAGTATTAAATAATAAGCTGTTAAGAATGATAACCCCTTCTTTACCTCATCTTGGATGAAGCTGAAAGGAATCATGTTAAGTGAGATAAGTTAGAAAGAAACAGATGAATATAAGATGATCACACTTATAGACAGAAGTTGAAAAATAAGAGCAGAAGGAAAAACACAAAGCAGAACTTGGACTGTATTTGGTGTATTGAATCAAAGTAAAGGACTCTGGGGTGGGGTAGGGGAACATTATTGCAGAGGAGAAACTAGGTGGGGTGAGTGTTACATACATTGCAACTACTGTACTTTTTTCTTTTCTTTAAATTTTATTTTAAAAAGGAAACACTAACAAAAATTTAAGATAAGAGGGGTACAACTCCACACAACTCCCACCACCAGAATTCCATATCTTATCCCCTCTCTTGATAGCGTTCCTATTCTTTAACCCTCTAGGAGTATGGGCCCAAGATTACTGTGGGATGCAGAAGGTCTGGCTTCTATAATTGCAGGTGGATCCAAATATTGTCTGGGGAGATGATGTGATGGCTGCTAAAAGGACCAGAAACCTGGATCAGGGAAGAGTAGCTCCCTAACATGGGAAGGAAATAAATATTGTTGACTGTAAACCTCATCAATTTGATCTGATATGGGGCCCATATTCAGCTTAGGAGCCTATGTGACCTCTGCATCTGTGTAGATCTGAGCTCACATTCTGTGGTCATGAGTAGAAACGTTCCAAGCTGCCCCAATATCATGACCCACCTTCCTCAGGTGTAGCATAGAGTATGTTGTCCAGCCGCCCTTCTGAGGATGGAACATTCTCTACCATTGTTGATCCAAGTTGAGGGAAAGATCCTATAGGGGCCCACAAAGGGGTCTGTTTTATTGTTCGTGATAGAGATGACCAGTAACAATGAAGAGAGGGATTTATTCGAGGTCTAGGCCCATCATGTCTGTTTGGGAATCTCAGGACTCCCCGAATAGGGCCCCAGCTGATGGGGTGGCCTGATAGTGACTAAAGAGTCCTCATTAAAGTATGCCAGTCTCTTGCCCTTATTCAGCTTTTTCAGTCCTTGCTTTGATAAGGTTAGCTTTGGATTATGTGAGGGAAGTATAATAGGAAGTAGGTGAAGAGGGTATCTTAGTCTAAGTAGGCATTATTTCATTAGGAGCTTCATACTGACTCACTGAAGACTATTGTGTATTTTTGCTTTCAGGTATATATTTTGCCCTAATTTGTGGATACATGTGAACATATGCTTGATCTCACAGGACCTCGTTTATATCTGGGTTTGGGGACTTTGTTAGAAAGTGAACCTGCTGGAATGGAATTAGAGAATATTATGAAAGGAAAGGTCTCATCCGAGTAATGAGGCTGAAGGGTTGACATTCCAGGACTGATACCTCTGGACACAGTCTGAAGTGAAACATGCTGAGGTGGTACTCATTGTGTTGATTAGGTTGGGATTGGCGGATGCAATATCATTTGGTATGACTTGAGAGAAACATGCAGAAAAGTGAACCCCAACTTAGAGTTCCCAGGACTGGGGGAAATATAGGCTCTATAGAGGAAGTAGGAGGTTCCTGCTGTCTTAGGGTTTAAGAAGACAATAGATATTGCTATAATCACAGAAACTACTATATTTTATTGCAAACTGTAAACCATTAATCTACTCAATAAAAAAAATCTGAGAAATAAGAACAAAAAGGGGAAACACAAAGTAAAAATTGGACTAGGTATGGGGTATTGCAAAAGAGTAAAGAATCTTGGAAAGAGGAGTGTGGTGGTGTGCCTGATTAAGCACTCCCATTACAATGTGCAAGGACCCAGGTTCAAGACCTTGGCCCCCACCTCCCACCTGCAGGGGGAAGCTTTAGAATGGTCAAGCAGGGCTGGTCTGTCTCTCTTTCTCTCTATCTCCCCTGCTCCTCATAATTTTTCTGTTTCTGTCCAATGATAAATAAAAATATTTAATAGAAAGGAAGGAAGAAAGAAAAAGAGAGAGAGAGAGAGAGAGAGAAATCTGGGAGGGCAAGTGGAGAGTGTCAGTCCCTAGTGGAGGAGTCCCTAGACTGGGGGTGAGAGTGTATTATAAAAAACTGATATATTTTTACACATGTATCAACAACTGTGTATACTGTAAATCATTAATGTCCCCAGTATAAAAATAAACTTTAAAAGAGAATTCTGGACTCTGTAGCAAATAAAAGTTCTACTATAAACATTGATTAGCTAAGTTAGTGATTCACAGCACAACTACTACCACTGACTAGTTTCTTTGTTCCAGAGAAGTGAGTTGCTGCTAAGTCTCCTGGTCATCTGAAGTTTGTCCCTCTCAGGCACTCATTCCTCTGACTCTCACTTACTTTCCTTTACCTTAAGAGATTCCTCTGTTTCCACCACAACTGCAGTTCAGACCCTCAGCCTCCCAGAGAAATATTTAAACTTAGGAAGCTAGGGGCTGGAAATGACCTACATGTCAACCTGTAGTAGAGTGAATAAATTCATTGTATGAAGTGTTCACATAATGCACTGAAGTATGTATACAATAATGTATTTTAAGTAAAAGTGAATTAATTAGGAAGAAGCTTCCATAAGTATTAGAATAACTAAACCTCACAAGCATGAAGTTGAATGAAAAAAGCATTCCATTCACAATATCAACCAAATATAAATACGAGAGAATAAATGGTCAGAAAATAATTGGTGAAATAGTCAAATGTCAGTGGCAGGTCTAAAAGAAGATCTAAAAAGGAGAGATATGTCCTCAAACCCTCTTGTGGGTCTCTACGGAACCTTGTGCTCAACGTAGAACAACAATGGCAGAAACTGCTCCACTCTCCGAAAAGAGGCTGTAGTCTGCCACTTGATGAAGACTGGTCCTGAAATGAGTGCAGCCTAGAGAGTTCCTAGCTATGATCAGGGAATGTGAGTTCAGACTGACAGGGATGCACAGGTTACACAGGTTCCTAGGATAAATATGAATAGACATGGGTCCTAAGTCCTAGATGGGGTTTACAAAAGTTGTTTTTATATACTCTGCCCATATCTGGGAGCTACTCTCTACCCTGATCCGGCATTCTAGTCCTATTAACAACTCAAACACCATCTTCCCAGACAAAACTTTCAGCCCACTTGAATGCTAGCTATTAGGCTAAGGCAAAAATTAGTGAAGTCATGGGCCCTTTGAAATATACCTAAAATACACTTCCTAGAATCTCCCAGCATGAAGTCCACAAATCCCATTGTGAGGAAGTGGAATTCCCCAAATTTAGACTAGTCCATTAAAGTAGAGAAAGTGTCGTAGAAACTAGATAAGACGAAATTACACTGATGCACTAATTGTTTCAGCTCCGCCCCAGGTAGATACAGATGTTTATCTTGAAACTGCATACACTGAAACCCCTGCTTCCTCAGCTGTATGTTAACCTGTCCATTTGGCTTCTGTAAACACTGCTTGCTTCCTCCCTAGAATACAAGAATGGAATATTCTCCGTGAGACTTTTACCCCAAAGATAAATTAGCAGGGACATGCAGACCACCCCAATCATGCAAACACCCCCCCCCCCTTCGCTTTTCCCTTTTAAAGAGGGTGGATTTCAAGCCTGGTGATCTCAGAGCGATGGGACCAGACTTGGTACTGGCTTGGGATCCCTCAGCTGAGGTTTGCCGTTGTCTTTGTCTTTTGGTGTTGTCTCTTTGTAAGTATGTGGACTGGCCTTATTTTCACTCTTTTAAACTTAAGAATAAATTCCTTATACTTCACTTATATACTGGACTCATGTCAGTTTGTGTGGGTTCAGATCAGAAGTGCTCTTACATTTGGCGAGCCAGCCAGGAGATATTCTTTTAAGCCTTCTGACAGACCACAACAGCTGACTCAGGTTCTGCTCTCTCTCAGATCTCGTACTGATTCTCCTTGGTCTTGTGATAGCTTTGATCCTTGTTCTATACGGAGTAGTATTTCTGACTAGCCACCCCAAAGATAGGCTACTGGCTATAACCCACTTCTCCTACGGCCTTAGCAGTGGTCTGATTCTTTGTACATTTGTCTTTGTGTGTGTTCATTGCCCTCCCTATTTTACTTACAGCTCCTCCTCTTGAGTACTGTTCTATCCCTTTCAGCTAAGTCCTCTGTGAGGAGATTGGTATGGTCTGAGATAACTGAAGGTTTCTGGTCAGGGAACCCCCTGGCATAATGAAGCTATAGAAATCTATAAAAGGAAACTGTCTTACTGGCGCAAATTCACTACTAGCTTGAATTTGATGCATTTATTCAATAAAGCCTCTTACTCATAGTCCTCTGTGTCTGTGTCTATTGTAGAAGTTAGATTAGAAATGTGCTTACATATCTTCCTCTATGTCCTGTGTTGGCCTCAGTTTGTCTCAGTTTGCAATGGGTACGATCAGAAACAAAACTTAACACCATCTGCTATACTTTTACCTTTAGGTTCCTGGTTATTAAACAGTTTGTTCTGCTTTATATCTTAATGATTCTCAGCCATCAAATTGCAGATGATACCATGATGCCAAATCTGACTTCCCTGGACAGACAACCTCACCAATGTGTCTTGGAACCCCACCTTCCCAGAGCCCTGCCCCAATGGGGAAAGATAGAAACAGGCTGGGGGTATGGATTGACCTGACAATGCCCATATCCAGAGGAGAAAGAATTAAAGCACTTCCACATTCTGCACCCCATAAAGATCTTTGGTCCATACTCCCATAAGGATAAAAAAATAGGGAAACTTCCAATGGAGGGGATGATAAGTGAAACTCTGGTGGTGGGAACTGTGTGGAATTGTACCTTTCTTATTCCAAGTCTTGTTGATCATTATTAAATCACTAGAAGAAAGGAAGAGAGAGAGAGAGAAAGGGAGAAGAGAGAAACAACTGGCTGAGGTATGGATTGGCCTGCCATCATTCATATCCAGTGGAGAAGCACTTACAGAAGCCAAACCTTCCACCTTCTGCACCCCATAAGAATGCTGGTTCATACTCCCAGAGGGATGAATAGAGGAGTTTCCAATGGAGGGGGATGGGACACAGTTCTATAGTGGTGAGAACTGTATAAAATTATATGCATCCTATCTTACAATCTTGTTGTTCATTATTAAATCACTAATAAAAAACAGTGTAATACTAGAGTAAGAGTATGTCAACAGAATAGAATCTTATGTTCTTCACTAAAGAAACAGCTTTACCAAACAGCATGGGAACATCCTATATCCATTGATAAATCTGAGAGATATAGAAAAATATGCACAGCACTTGACACCCTGGTTCCAGAACTCCAGGTAAGGTTAGCAGACAACACAAGAACCTCAGGGCTGTTTCACATTTCTCTCTGCCTAACTCCTCTTCGTCCTTCCCACGTTGAAAACTACTAATATATTGAGTGTTCCATAACAGACAGACTGAAAGCTCATCTCTATCTCAAACTGACTTTCCAAAACACTGCTTATTCACCCACTACACACACGCACACTACTTCAATTGTTTGATTAATGTGGAGATTTAAAATTGTGGGTCAAGTGGGGGCAGGCGGTTGCCAGTGGGTTAAGCACACGGACCCGTGTAAGGATCCCTATTCGAGCCTTCGGCTCCCCGTCTTCAGGGAGGTCGCTTCACAAGCAGTGAAGCAGGTCTTCAGGTGTCTATCTTTCTCTCCCCCTCTCTGTCTTCCGTCCTCTCTTCATTTCTCTCTGTCCTATCCAACAACAATAACAACAATGACAAAAATAATAATAACAATGATGAACAACAAGGGCAACAAAAGCGGGGAAAATAGCTTCCAGGAGCAGTGGATTCGTGGTGCAGGCACTGAGCCCCAACAATAACCCCGGAGCCAAAAAAAAAAAAAAATTGGGAGTTGGGCTGTAGCACAGGGTTAAGCGCACCTGGTGTGAAACTCGAGGACCAGCATAAGGATCTCTGAGCCCCTCGCTCCCCACCTGCAGGGGCGTCGCTTCACAGGCGGTGAAGCAGGTCTGCAAATGTTTATCTTTCTCTTCCCATCTCTATCTTCCCTTCTTTTTTCCATTTCTCTCTGCCCTATCTGGCAACAACAACAACAGTAACAACACTAATAATAGTCACAACAGTGATAAAAAAACAAGGGCTACAAAAAGGTAAATAAATAAATAGTCTAAAAATGGCCTCAGTCTCCTGACTGAAGCCCCAGGAGTCACCTGCTCCCCTGAGGCCAGCTCCACTCAATTCTGCTGCCCATTAAGATTTCTGTATCTAAAGCGTTACTGACAAACTCTTCAAAAGGAAGGTTGGAAAGACAGCACCTTGGCGCTCTCAGTTCAGTGAGAACCAAAAAAAAAAAAAAAAAAAAAACTTTTATGAGAGCTGAACCTAACACCTAAGAATCTGAAAAGATTCTTACAATGAAGAGGGTATCTACCACAGTGAGACTGGGAAGCTTTGCTTTCTACAGTGAGGAAGGGAGGAAAACAGAATGATGATGAGGGGGGAAAAAAAGCTAAGAAAGATACAGGGACATGAGGCAGTATCTGGCCATAATTTTATCCTTTCTCTCAAGTTTCATTACTTAGCACTAGACAGAAGTTCATAAAGGTCAGATTTTACTTCTGTGTAAACCTCTAGTTTGGAGAATGAGTCAGACTTTTTAATCCACACAATATGAGAAGATTCCAGAATATGGAAAGTGAGCGTCAGTCCTGACTGCCTTCTTGACGATCCACCTCAAACAGGTACTGACTTTAGATTTTTGGAGGATGTTTCATAAATTCTGTGGATTAATAATATCATAGGGGGGAGACCCAGTGGTCACATTCCTGGTTGAGCACACATGTCACAATGCACAAGGACTCAGGTTTGAGCCCCTGTCCCCCACATGCTGGGGGAAAGCTTTGCAAGTGGTGAAGCAGTGCTGCAGGTGCCTCTCTGTTTCTCTTCTTCTCTATCTCCCCCTTACCTCTCAATTTCCAACTGTGTCTATCCAACAGATAAAGGTAATTATAATGATAATAATAGTATCACAGGGTTCAGTCTAATTTGTAGATCTAGTTTTATAATTTGTGATAAATCTACTGTATCACTGGGCTATAGAAAGTCTTCATTCCATGTTTTCTTAGCATATTAATCCTTGGTAAGTAGATAATGGAGAACTTTGTAGAAACATAAAACAAAAAAGTTCTCTCCTAGATGCAAGCCTGTATTTTAGTATTTAGATCACTTCAGATCTTCACTGTACACTCCCTAGACATTCCTTTCACAAGTCGCTTACTTTTGCTAATGTATGTTTCATTATGACACTTTATCAGCTCAAACACTCAGTCAACAGGTGAGAGAGAGAATGTTCAAACCTCCTCTTCTAATTCCAAGTCCAGTGTGCTTTCTACCGCATCCTCAGCTACAGTGCACACACATGTTCCAGCCATTCAATATAGAAGTCTCCCTATTGGGGGTCGGGCAGTAGCACATCGGGTTAAGTGCACATGGCACAAAGTGCAAGGACCGGAGTAAGGATCCCGGTTCGAGCCCCCCCAGCTCCCCACCTGCAGGGGAGTAGCTTCACAAGTGGTGAAGCAGGTCTGCAGGTGTCTATCTTTCTCTCCCCCTCTCTGTCTTCCCCTCCTCTCTCCATTTCTTTCTGTCCTATCCCACAATGATGACATCAGTAACAACAACATTAACCACAACGATGACAAAAAAAATTTTTTAAATGGCAACAAAAGGGCAAAATAGCCTCCAGAGCAATGGATTCATGGTGTAGGCACCAAGCCCGTGATAACCCTGGAGGCAAAAAACAAACAAATAAAAATAAAATTCCTGTGCTGCTATTAAAAAAAAATTATCCCTATTGTTAACAGTCAGCTATGTATACCAGCATTATCTAATTCCATGTCATGTTTCTCTCTTTCTTTCTCTGTCTCTCTCTATCTACGTCTCTCTCTCTACCTCTCTACCTCTCTCACACACTCACAAACACACAGGATCATATTGCAGCAGCAGTGGTTAGTTATTTTTAAACAATGTTTTATTTATTTAATGAGAGAAACACACACAGAGATAAACAGAGAGAGAAAAAAAGACCAGAGCACTGCTCAGCTTTGGTTTCTGAGTGGTGGTGGAGGTTGAACCTGGGAGCTCAGAGCCTCAGGCATGAGACTCTTTTGCATAACCATTATGTTGTGTGCTTAGGCCCAGAGGTCAGTTTTTAATGTGGAATAAAAAACATTAAAACAAATATGTGGGGTGTATATGATGTGTACAATATGTTTGTGTTGTAGAGTTCATGGTTAGCCTAGGTCTACAACCTTGGGGAAACTGTGGTGACTTGCAGTGAGGAGACTGAAGATTCAGAACCCTGGTTGTAGAAATGGTGTGGATTTAAACCCCTACTGACATGTAATTTTTTTAAATAAAAAAATAAACTATTTCTGAAATAATAAAGAGCTATCTAGGAATGATATTTTTTTTATTTACTCCCTTTTGTTGCCCTTGTTATTTTACTGTTGCAGTTACTATTGTTGTCCTTGTTGTTGGATAGGACAGAGAGAAATGGAGAGAGGAGGGAAGACAGAGAGAGGGAGAGAAAGATAGACACCTGCAGACCTGCTTCACTGCCTGTGAAGCGACTCCCCTGCAGGTGGGGAGCCGGGGGCTCGAACTGGGATCCTTATGCCGGTACTTGCACTTTGCGCCACCTGCGCTTAACCCCCTGCGCTACTGCTTGACTCCCTCTAGGGAATAAGATTAAGCTGAGTGTGCTACATACACACAATGCAAAGAATAAAAAGTAAAGGTCCAGAGCACAGACATATGTAAAGCAAAAAGCCCATATCTAGAGAGAAAACAAGGTATAATGGGATATGTGTTAATTATTACTGAAGTAAATGATTGAAAACACACATAGCAATGCAAATCTATATAAAGTCAAGGATTTGTGCATAGATCATAAGCAAGCAGAGGCCATCATGGAAGGGTAAATGAATATTTGATTTAATGGCTGGAGATACAAGATGTAGAAATGAGATCAGTTCAGAGAAAGAAAAATTGTAAAGGATTTCTTTAAGAAATTTAAGTAATGTGAAACTACAAAACTTTTAGGAAATCAGAGAACATTTCCATGACCTAACATTAAATGATTTCTTTTTGTTTGTTTCATTTTGAGGGTTGGTGGGGGCAGTTATAGTTTATAGTGCAGTCTTTGGAGCCACTGACATCAAAGTCTTTTGCATTACCATTATGCCATCTCCCCAGCCCTAGAGAGAAGGAATCTTCAGTGTTGAGCTCTTCAATCCATGAACACAAGATGCTTCTCCATTTGTTTACTTCATTACTTTTTTAATCAGTATTTTGCAGTTCATTATGTACCTTTTGTTAATTTGCACCCTTTACACTTTTATATAATTTATATAATTTTTAATTATAAAATGGAAATATTGAAAAGACCATAGTAAAAAGGTACAATTCCACACAATTCCCACCACCAGAATTCCGTATCCCATCCCCTCCCTTGATAGCTTCCCTATTCTTTATCCTTCTGGGAGTATGGACCCAGGATCATTATGGGGTGCAGAAGGCCTGGCTTCTGTAATTGCCTCCCCACTGAGCATGGGTGCTGGCAGGTATCCACACGCCCAGCCTGTCTCTCTCTTTCCCTAGTGGGGCAGGGCTCTGGGGAGGTGGGGTTCCAGGACAGATTGGTGAGGTCATCTGCCCAGGGAAGTCAGGTTGGCATCATGGTAGCATCTGAACACTGGTGGCTGAAAACAGTTAAGATATAAAGCAGAACAAATTGTTGAATCAGAGTAGAGAGTGGCTCCCAAATATGGGAAGCATATATAAATGCTGCTAACTGTAAACACCACTTATCTGAACTAGGACCCATGTCTATTCATATTTGGCACAGGAGCCTGTGTAACCTATGCATCCCTGTCAGTCTGAACTCACATTCCACGGTCACAGCTAGGGACATTCTAGGATGCACTCATTTCAGGACCAGTCTTCTCTGAGTATCAGGGTATGTTGACTCAGCCTCTCTTCAGAGAATGGAGCAGATTTTACCATTGTTGTTCCACCTTGAGGGCAAGGTCCTGCAGAGTCCCACAAGAGGGTTTATGGTGTTGTTCCTGATGGAGATGACCAGTGATGGTGGAGAGAGGAATATGTTAGAGGTCTAGGCCCATCATGTTTATATGGGAATCCCAGGATTTCCTAACTAGAGCCCCAGATGACAAGGTGGCCATCATAAGAGTGTGCTCATCTCTTGCCCTTATCCAGCTTTTGTAGTCCTTACTTTATCTGACAGGGTTAGGCTTAGAGTGATTGAAGGAAATGAAATAGGAAAGTATCTAGGTCTAAGTAGAAACTATTTGATTAAGTACTTTATGGTATCTTTTTTCTTTTCTTTTAGGTCTTTCTACTTGCTTGCTGCACTTAGTGAGTCACTGTAGACTATTGTGCACTTTTACTTTAAGGCATATATTTTCACCCAACTTATGGATACATGTGTACATACATGTGTTTTGTCTCATAGGCCCTAGTGTATATCTAGATTCTGTGGCTGTGTTAACAAGTGCACCACCCAAAATGGAACTAAGGAGTCCTAGGAGCTAGGAAAAGTCTCACCAGAGTGATGGAGCTGGAGAGCTGACATCCCACATCTGGCATCTCTGGACACAGTCTGAAGTGAAACATGTTGAGATGGCACTGGTTGCACTGATTTGGTTTAGATCAGCAGATGGAGTATCAAATGGTATGGATCAAGAGAAGCATGAGGGAAAATAAGCAAAGCCCCAGAGGTTCCAGGACTGGGGGAAATATGAGTTAATAGAGCATGAGGAAGGTTCCTTGATGTCTTAGGTTTAAAAAGGCAGTAGATTATTGTTATAACCAAATTATTTTGGGTACTTTGTTTACTGTACCAAAATGGAAATTTTGATAAGACGATAGGATAAGAGGGGTACAATTCCAGACAATTCCTACCACCAGAACTCTGTATCCCATCCCCTTTCTTGAAACTTTCCTATTCTTTATCCCTCTGGGAGCCCGGACATTATGGGGTGCAGAATGTCTGGCTTCTGTTATTGCCTTCCTACTGAGCATGAGAGTTGGCAGGTAGATCCAGACTCCCAGCCTGTTCCTCTCTTTCCCTAGTGGGGCAGGGCTCTGGGGAGGTGGGGTTCTAGGACACACTGGTGAGGTTGTCTGCCAGGGAAGTTAGTTTGACATCATAGTAGAATCTGGAATCTGGCGGCTGAAAAAGAGTAAAGATATAAAGCAGAACAAATTGTTGATTAATCATGAACCTAAAGGCAAGAATACTATAGATAAAGATTTGAGGTCTCCATTTTGGAAAAAGCTAGTAGGTCCTTTTTAGGTATATTCCAAGGGGCCCATGACTTTATTAGTTTTTGCCTGAGTCTGACAGCTAACATCCTGGTGGAACCATGATATTGTCTGGAGAAATGGTGTCATAGTTGGAAAAAGGACTAGAAAGTTGGATCAGGGAAGAGAGTAGCTTCCAGATACGGAAAAAGTATATTAATATTGTAAACCTCATAAATTTGATCTGAGGTCCATATTCATCACAGGAGCCTATGTAACCTCTGCATCCCTGTAGGTCTGAGCTCACATTCTGTGGTCACAGCTAGGAACAACATTCCAGGCTGCACTAATTTCCGGGCCCTTCTTCCTCGAGTGGTAGAATATGTTGCCCAGCCTAACTTTGGAGAATGGAACATTTCCCACCATTGTTGATCCACATTAAGGGCAAGGTCCAATAGGGATCAACAAAGGAGTCCATTGTGTTGTTCCTGAGGGAGATGAGCAGTGACAATGGAGAGAAGGATCTGTTAGAGGTCTAGGCCCATCATGTCTGTGTGGAACAAATAACTGTATCTTATATACTGATAAGACCTGTTGTTTCTAGTATCCCTGGTCTAAGATTATAGGTGATTTAATATTTCAAAAGAAAGTTATTATTAGAAATTCATGAACAGTTTAAGTCTTGTGTTAAAAATTCTATCATTTTACTAATTTGAAAGTTAGAGTGCTTAGATTGAAGAAATGTATACTCAGAACCGAAGTTTATGCAGTCAGAGGCTTGAGGCATTCAATCTATTTTCCCCCTTGCATTGATTAAATAGTGAGTTATAAAACTTTAAGTTAATATGAGTATATATTAATACCATACCTGCCACCAAAGGTCTGTGTCACTACCCTACCCCCCTACAGTGGAGCTGAAAAACTACTCCACCCACCCAGAGTTTTTTACTTTGGTGCAATACTCCAAACTCAAATTCTGCTTTGTGTTTCCCTTTCTGTTCTTCTTTCTCAACTTCTGTTTATGAGTGGGATCATCCCATACTTGTCTTTGTCTTTCTGACTTAGCTCACTTAACATAACTCCTTCTAGCTCCATCCAAGATGGGTCAGAGAAGGTGGGTTCATTGTTCTTAATAGCTGCGTATTATTCCATTGTGTATATATACCACAGCTTTCTCAGCCACTCATCTGTTGTTGGGCATCTTATTTGTTTCCTGGTTTGGGCTATTATGAATTGTGCTGCTATGAACATCAATGTACACATATCTTTTGGGATGGGTGTGTTTTACTTCTTAGAATATATCCCTAGAATTATTGGGTCCACTGCTAGTTTTGTGAGGGTTCTCCAGACTGTTCTCGACAGAGGTTGGACCAATTTACATTCCCACCAACAGTGCAGGAGGATTCCTTTGTCCCCACAACCTCTCCAGCATTTATTGTTACTCTCAATTCTGATGTATGATATTTTCATAGGGGTGAGGTCATATATCATTGTTTCCTTTATTTACATTTTTCTGACAGTCAAAGACTTGGAGCAACTTTTCATATGTTTGTTGGCCTTTGGTATTTATTTTGTAGTGAATATTTTGTTCATATTCTCTCCCCAGTTTTGAATTGGATAATTTTTCTGTTTTTGCTAAATTTTATGAACTGTTTCACATGTTTGTTGGCCTTTGGTATTTCTTCTGTAGTGAATATTCTGTTCATATCCTCTCACCAGTTTTGAATTGGATCATTTGTTTTATGGTTATTATCCTTTTGTCTGATGTTTAGCATGTAATGCTCTCCCATTCTGTGAGGGGTCTCTTTACTTGGGTGATGGTTTCTTTTACCACATAAGCTTTTCAATTTGATGTAGGCCCACTGGTTTATCTTTGCTTTAGTCTTCAAGAAAATTGGTGGGACCTTAATGTGTAGATCATTAAATTTGTATATGGCTCTGGGTAGGATATTCATTTTCATAATATTAATTCTACCAGTCCATGAGCATGGGATGTCTTTCCACTTCTTCATATCATTTTCTATTTCCTGAATAGTGGCTCATAGTTTTCAGTATAAAAGTCTTTCACATCTTTGGTTAGGTTTATTCCTAGATATTTCATTGATTTTGCTGCAATAGTGAATGGAAGTGATTTATTGATATCTTCTTCTTACTTAGTGTTTCCATAAAGCAATACCACTGATTTTTGCATATTAATTTTGTAGCCTGACACCTTAGTATACTGCCTAATAATTTCCAGATGCTTTTTGCTGCATTCTTCAGGTTTATCTATGTATACTATCAGATCAGCTGCAAATAGTGAGAGTTTGATTTCTTCTCCCCAATCTGGATTCCTTTGATTCATTTTTCTTGCCTGACTGCTATAATGATAACTTCCAATACTATGTTGAAGATTAATGGTGATAGTGGGCAGCCCTGTCTAGTGCCTGATCTGAGGGGGAATGTTTTCAGCTTCTCCCCATTGGGTATGAAATTGACTGGAGGTTTTCTGTATATGTAGTCCACTATCTTGAGGTATTTTCTATCTATTCCCATTTTTTGTAGTGTTTTGAGCATGAAATTATTTTTACATAATGATTATACTATCTCCCCCATTCTCATTGACTTTTGTTTGTTAATTGTGTATCCTGCAACAATACTAAATCTATTAATTAGCTCTAGAGATTTTTATGTAAAATTCTTCTTTGTTTTACATAGACAATTATGTTACCCGAAGACAGTTTTATTTCTCTCACCTTTTCTCTTTCTTCTTCTTTTTTTTTTTGGAAGAAACATTTTAAAATTTAATAACAAAAATAATGCATGCTTGATTTTAATTGTCTATTATTCTTTTTTTTTAAGAAAGTATTAATTAACAAAACCATAGGGTAGGAGGGGTACAATTCCACACAATTCCCACCACCCAATCTCCATATCCCACCCCCTCCCCTGATAGCTTTCCCATTCTCTAGCCCTCTGGGAGCGTGGACCCAGGGTCATTGTGGGTTGCAGAAGGTAGAAGGTCTGGCTTCTATAATAGCTTCCCGGCTGAACATGGGCGTTGACTGGTCGGTCCATATTCCCAGTCTGCCTCTCTCTTTCCCTAGTAGGGTAGGTCTCTGGGGAAGCGGGGCTCCAGGACACATTGGTGGGTTCTTCAGTCCAGGGAAGCCTGGCCGGCATCCTGATGACATCTGGAACCTGGTGACTGAAAAGAGAGTTAATATACGAAGCCAAACAAATTATTGAGCAATCATGGACCCAAAGCTTGGAATAGTGGAGAGGAAATGCTAGGGGGGTACTCACTGCAAGCTCTAGTGTACTTCTGCTTTCAGGTATATATTTTGCAGTAGTTTATGGATACGTGTGAACATATGCTCTCTCTCACAGAAACTGGTGTATATCTAGGTTTTGGGACTTTGTTAGAAAGTGAACCACCTGAGATGGAATTAGAGTATACTATGAGAGGAAAGGTCTCACCCGAGTAATGAAGCTGAAGGGTTGTCACTCTACACGTCTTCTTCTTCTAGCGTTTGCCCTTCTTCTGTAGCCAGTCAACAGCGTCAGGTTGAGCCTGATGTAAAGTTTCGAGACCTCCTTTGAATCTGGAGAGGTGGCAGTCGTTGACTATGTGGGTCATAGTCTGTCTGTAGCCGCAGGGGCAGTTCGGGTCGTCTCTGGCTCCCCAGTGATGGAACATAGCGGCGCACCGGCCATGGCCTGTTCGATAGCGATTGAGGAAGGCCCAATCATAACGTGCTAGGTCAAAGCCGGGTTGACGCTTGCAGGGGTCTGTGATGAGGTGTTTGTTCTTTACCTCAGCTGACTGCCAACTCTGTTTCCAAGAGTCTGGAACACAGAAGTTCAGTGTAGGAATAGGGGACCAGATTGGGTGATGAGACGTCAAGCGTTGAACAGGGTGGGCAAAGATATCCGCGTATATTGGCAGGTGCGGTCCAGCGTAGACGTGGGAAATGAACTTAGATGATGCCGCATCCCGACAAATATCTGGCGGGGCCATGTTGCTAAGAACTGGCAGCCATGGAACCGGGGTGGAACGGATGGTTCCAGACATGATCCTCATGGAGGAATATAATTTGGAATCGACCAAGTGGACATGGGGGCTACGGAACCATACTGGGGCACAGTATTCTGCAGTGGAATAGCATAATGCCAGAGATGAAGATCGTAGTGTGGAAGCGCTCGCACCCCATGAG
This sequence comes from Erinaceus europaeus, assembly GCF_950295315.1. Classification (NCBI taxonomy): domain Eukaryota; kingdom Metazoa; phylum Chordata; class Mammalia; order Eulipotyphla; family Erinaceidae; genus Erinaceus; species Erinaceus europaeus. Next base: position 94,033,570 of record NC_080171.1, on the reverse strand, counting down.
GAGCTGGCCAGTCTTGCAATGATGTTATTCCTCGCGCCCACCTTTGCTGTAGTTTTTATGAGATGTTCGTGAAATGACAGAGTGCGATCAAGAGTAACGCCAAGATAGACTGGCTGGGCTTCATGCCGGATTCTCGTATCGCCAAGCTGCACATTAAGCTCACGCGAGGCCGAGGCATGGTGTAGATGGAAAACAGATGATACCGTTTTTGCAGTGCTAGGGATTAGTCGCCATTTTTTACAGTAATCAGATATCAGAGACATGTCTTTCGTGAGTGTTTCCACACGTGAAGTCTCTGGACACAGTCTGAAGTGAAGCATGTTGAGGTGGCAATCGTTGTGTTGTTTAGGTTGTGATCGACAGATGCAATATTATTTGATATGGATTGGGAGAGGCATACGGGAAAGTTGGGCCCTATCCAATGGTTCCAGGACTGGGGGAAGTAGAGGCTCTATAGTGGAGATGTGAGGTTCCTGCTGTCTTAGGGTTCAAAAAGACAATGGATAGTTAATGTTATCACATTATTTGGTAATTGGGTTAACTTTGAAAAGTCCTTTTGTTAGGGTTTGCTGTACAGTACCCAGTATCTTGTATATAGCTGTGCTATTGGTTGCTTCTGATCTACTTGGTCTAGGCTTTTGAGAGAGTCTGCATATCAATTACACAGCCTATATATTGAAAAGATTCAGTCTGTGTTTTGAAAAACTTCGAGACATACAATTAATTTTCCCCCTCTCGTATTAATTAACTAGTGATTTATATGACTACATTTTACTAGGAGTGTACATAAACACCATTCCCACCACCAAAAGACTGTGACCCATCCCTCCCACCCACTCCCACCCCCCCACTGGCCCAGGAAGCTGCATGTCTACCCCTCACCACAGGGTTTTTACTTTGGTGCCCTTTCTCTTTCTTCTTACACAGGGATGATTACAGTGGTGTTTTCGAGAGCATAATAATAGCAAGCATCTTGTATTGATTAAAATCAAGTGCTGGGTCAGGTGGTGGCACACCTGGTTGAGTGCACATGTTACAGTGCACAAGGACCTCGTTTTAAGCCCTCGGTCCCCACCTGCAGGGGGAAAGCTTCACAAATGGTGGAGCAGTGCTGCAAATGTCTCTCTGTCTCTCTCCCTCTCTATCTCCCCCTTTCTTCTCAGTTTCTGGCTGTTTCTATCCAAAAACTAATTTAAAATTTTTTAAAAATCAAGTACTGATTTTAGAGGGAAACGGTTTTTCACCATTATCTGACTTTAGCTGTACTTCTTTCTTTTCTTCCTTTTATCTTTCTTTCCTTTTCTTTCATTCTCTTTCTAACTTTTTTGTCAGAGTTAATAAATGCCCTTTTGCTTCCCCCCCAATTATATTAATTTAAAAGTAAGTATTTGTTGGAAGCAAAGCAAAGGAAAAGATAGAGTAAAACATTAATAACCTTTTAGTCTATATCAACAGGTTAGTTGGTTGATTTTTTTTTTTAATTTCCACAAGTGTTATCGCTGAGCTTCAGTGTCAGCACTATGAATACACCACTCCTAGAAACTAGTTTTTCCTTTGTTGTTTTTTCTGTTTTATTTGAAAATACAGGGAAAAAATTAGAAGGTAGGAGGTTATACAGAGGGATAGAGAAAGATAGATATTTGAAGACCTGTTTCCTTACTCGTGAATCATCACCCTGAAGGTGGGGAATTTAAACCTTGGTCCTTGAGTATAGGTACTTGCACTCTCAATTGGGTACACCACTACCAGGCCCTCTAATAAATAGCTTCTAATGTGGATAAGGAAAGGGGGCTAAGAAGAGGTTTGAGGCACCGAGACCTCTAGTGACAGAGATGGCACTTTGGTAAAGCATGAGGTGTGCTGCCACAGATTTTGTGGACAAATGGAAGTTTATCCCTGGTACAAGAACCCCCTTGGAAAACAGTGTTTCACCAATTTTTTTAAAAATTGCTTTTCATGAGGACAGAAAATTCTCTTATATAGTGTTATATTCACTGAGGAGTATGACTTCTAAATAAGTACTTCTGAAGCTAAAACAAATGCAGCAATAAAGCTTTTTTTGTCTTATTTCATTATTTCCCTGATTTCTCTATTTTCTTAAGCACCATTTTGAGGGAGGGAATTTTAGGTGAAAAACAGCATAATCACAGAAAAAAAAACTCTATAATACTGGGAAATTAAAAAAAAAACCTGCATTCTCTAAATAAACCTCCACTTTACCCTGAACTCTTGATTCACTAATGTGGCTATATTTCTCTTTATTAAATATATAAGTATCTGGGTGCAGATCTGGTAGGAATTGGCCTGTAACCCATTAATGTAAAATAAATGTAACTCCCTGCCCTCCAGGTGGCCTCTGGTCTTGTTCTTTGGCTACCTTTGAGTTATACTATGGAATTTTTTATTACATTTTTGGAGGCTCCAGCAAGAGCTGACGACTGCAGCCCCGTTTGGGCAAAACCAGAGCTCAGAGACTTACAGCCCCTCTGTAGGACAGAGAAGCACATGTCCTTGATGTGAATTCCAAGGTCTCCTTTCACACAAGAACCAGACCTCTCTGAGGAAGAACCAGTCCTGGATTCTGAGAAAGAAGGTGACTTAAGCTTTGAAAATAAGAGAATTCGTGCTCTGGGAAGGTAAGACCTCAGAGGAAAGTTAAGCTAGTCCTAAATCGACTGAGGATTGATCTCCTTAACAGCCAAACAGGTTGGCTGCTGGCCAGGGAAATTTGGCCAGATACAGGGGGCCATGGTATTCAGCCCAAGGGCTATGGTATTCGGCCCAAGGGCCATGGTATTCATCCCAAAGAGCTAGCTCAGAAAGGAATTTAAAAAGGGAATGTTTTAACCTCTGGTATGCATGTGTTAGGTTCGGGAATCCAAGAAGACACCAAGAGACCAGAGTGATGTAAAAACAAAGCCTTTATTTCTAGCCCGGGCTAGGGCCTAGGGCCGAGACCTCACAGCTGTTCTAGGTGCTCAACCACGAACCCCAGCACACGAGGAGATATATAGGGTGTGGGTTATATACATACATGACAAGCTTAGCCTGGTGGTTATCTTCTTTACACATCTGGGGGAAATGTGGAGAAATGTTTAACAGTCTCTATCTCTCCAGAGATGCCTTAGAAATGTTTAATGGTCTCTATCTCTCCGGAGATGCCTTTCTCAATGCTTAGCTTATCTTTGTTCCTGTTGACTCAGGGACATGGGTTCAATTTCCAGTAATGGTCCTAAATTCCAGGATCTTTTTTTCTGAAACTGGGGCCTATCTGATTTCTGCAGTTTTTGGAGCCTGTCATGGAGTCACTGCAAGTCTGCACCCTTCATATGAGTAAGTGTTTGTGTGTGTATATGCAGTCCATTATTTCAGCCTTTATGCTTTGGAGCAATGTTCTTATGTTTTGTTCTGGCATGATCTTAACATGGTTGCCACCTGTTAACATTAACGTATTTAATATGGAACATTCCTTATATGTTTGTTGGTCTTTTGATTCCCCTTTGGTAGATATTCTGATAATATCTGCTCCCATTTTGGATGGGGTCATTTGATTTCTTAAGGAGTTTAGTTAACTCTATTTTGGTTATTAGTTTCTTGTTTACATGACATGTAGATATCTTACATTCCGTAAGAGATCTCTCTGTATATATTTCTTTTACAGTGCAATAGCTTTTTATTTGATTTTATGTAGTTCCATTGATTTATTTTTAGTCTTTGTAACTAGATTTACATCATTGAAGCCAAGTAGTTTTGATTATAGTGGCCTTATAATACAGTTTGAGCAGGTTAACATTTGTAGCTCTTGTTCTATCCTCTTAAAACTTAGATGGGGCCTTAATTGAGATCACCTTAGATTTATATATGACTCTAGATAGTGTATTCATTTTGATGTTGAGTCATTTAACCCATGCCCTTGAGCTTAATTTGGGCTCCTCTAAAACTTAAGTATCTCTTAACTCAAGGCTGGACACCGTAGATATGGCAACTAGACTTAAGTCCAGCAGATTATGTAATGGTTATTCATCTTATGTATATAACTGGCCTTAAAACTAGGAGAAAGTTGGAACTTATTAGATAGAGAGTGGAATACAGAAACTGGATAGTGGCAAAAGACAGGCTTCCTTAGTTTGGCTGTTTTGGCCAGTGACAGGCCACTTCACTTCACTAAGTCCTAGTCTTAGTCATAGATAATGGGCCCAGACCTACTCAGCATCTGTCATCACTTGTCACTTCCCTTGGGGATGTCTCTCTGCCTAATTGTGGGCTTTTCAGAACTTTATCCTCACTGTAAGTAACACTGATTAAGATTGTCCCACTCTCTGTAGGGAATCTGGGTCATTCTACTCTGTAACTTGAGGAAAAGACAGTCATGCAACTTATGGACATGGCCCCAGCTGTGATCACAGAGTGAGCCTAAACTGACAGGGACCCAGAGGTCATAGAGGCTCCTTGGTAAATATTAATAGACATAGGCTTCAGGTCAGATTGATGTGGTACATAAATATGTCTTTTATTTTAGTATGAGAGACACTCTCCACATTAATCCAGTTCTCAAGTCCTACACTCTACTCTAATACCATTCCCCTAGATATTTATCAATTCTGCCTTTATGGCAATAGCTCAAATATCATTAGAGTCCTAGTATATCTAAATAGATATCATAGCTACCTCTCATTCTGAGTTTCTTATTCTCACTGATTCCAATCTTATCCTTTAGCCCTCCATTTATTAAAAATTTGTATGCCTTGCCACCTTCCAATCATCAAGTTCCAGATGCTTCCATGACCCCATCTTGACCACCTGGACAGATGACTACTTGAAGAAGTGTCCAGAAATCTCATGTCTCTGGAACCCTGACCCACTAGCAAATGCTAGGTACAGTACAAGTGTGTATAGGAGTATGGATTGACCAGGCAACTGTCCACATGTCAGCAGGAAGAAGTTACAGAAGTGTGAAAATCTGTCCTTCAACATCCCCAAAAATTCTGGTTCATACTCCTTTTGTTTGTTAATATTTATTTATTCTCTTTTGTTGCCCTTGTTGTTTTACTGTTGTAGTTATTGATGTCATCGTTGTTGGATAGGACAGAGAGAAATGGAGAGAAGAGGAGAAGACAGAGAGGGGGTGAGAAAGATAGACACCTGCAGACCTGCTTTACCGCCTGTGAAGCGACTCCCCTGCAAATGGGGAGCCAGGGGCTTGAACCGCTATATCTGCGCCGGTTTTTGCACTTGGCGCCACCTGCGCTTAACCCACTGTGCCAGGCGGTAGCCTGGCTCCCCTGGTTCATACTCCTAAACAGGGAAATGTTGAGGTGAGAGGATAAACAGGCACAACCTGGGGGACACGGTCAGTACTGTAACATGCTAGAGTACCTCCTCCCAGACACAGGGGCTTCCCATGTTATTAGAGAAGTTTTTAAAAGATGTGGGTGTGGCTTAGAAAAGTAACAGTAGCAAGCTTAGAAGTTTATAAACTGGTGCTATGGGTATGGTTTCTCTCTGCTCACGAAAGCCTGTCAACATATTGGTAAAGTTTATAACTGAGTGCCTAGAAACTGTTCAGTTACAGCTGGTAAAAAAAAAAAAAAAAAAGTAAACTGAGGCAATCTAATACATACGGAAAGATTTCCTGAGTATAAGGAGAGGTAGGCGATGAAATGAAAAATCTATGGCTCCTGGTGGATGAACACATCAACATTCCAGCATCTGAGTGGCTGGCTCTGATGGTAGCCAACCTGCTCTCACCTTTATCGTCAGCACCTTGATAGACATTGTTTCTAACCAATCAGCTTGTGCTGAGCCCAGTTTGAAACTGATGAAAGCTGTGTGCTGTAGGACAAGCTTGCACAGGTCTGGTAGGAATCGACCTGTAAAATAAATGTAATTCCCTGCCCACCAAAAAAATAAAATAAAATAAATAAATATATGTGTGTGTGTGTGTGTGTGTGTGTGTACACATATACATATATATGTACCTTGGATATGTATCTTGGATAGTTGATAGAAGACAAATAGATGATGATGGTACATATATACCTAGATAGATGATAAAGCTTCCAAAAAACAGGAAAAAATCACAATATAGACTACCTTACATTAACAGTAGATTCTGCAAAACAAAAGAATATTTATCACAAAGTACACAACATAGTTCTTAATATTTAATTTTAAATAATTATTGATAAAAGTTCAACTTTCTGAAATAATTTTTTCTCCCAAGCCCAAGATGTCAACACAAGAATCAGAGTTAGAAAAGGAGAGCAGCAATTAAGACAATGTAGGAGACAAATTACCAGCTGACCTAATTATGATCTCATGCATGGAAAGAGAGGTAGGGCGAAGTAGACATGTTGGCCTGTTTCTGAGTACACTTGTACAGATGTATATTAACTTTAAAGGATTCCTATATTTTAGCTGGATCCACAATTATGGAAAAGGTCAACCAAACCAACAGTGTCTCCGAGTTCATCCTCCTGGGATTTTCCTCCCAAAATGAGGACCAGAAACCACTCTTCATCCTTTTCCTCACCATGTACCTCGTCACCATAACAGGAAACCTGCTCATCATCCTGGCCATCCGCTCTGATCCTCACCTCCAAACCCCCATGTACTTCTTCCTGAGTTTCCTGTCCTTCACTGACATTTGCTTCAGCACAACCATTGTCCCCAAGATGCTGGTCAATTTCCTGTCAGACAAGAAGACCATCTCCTATGCTGGGTGTCTCACACAGATGTATTTCACCTATGCTTTGGCCAACATTGATAGCTGCCTCTTGACAGCCATGGCCTTTGATCGCTATGTGGCCATCTGTGACCCCTTCCACTATGTGACTGTCATGAGCCACCGCCGCTGTGTCCTGCTGGTGGCTTTTTCTGGTTTCCTTCCTCAGCTCCATTCACTCCTACATATACTTCTGCTAACTCCTCTCGACTTCTGTGACTCTAATGTTATTGACCATTTCTTTTGTGACATCAACCCTCTGCTCAAATTGTCCTGTTCCTCCACATATGTCAATGAAATTGTCATCATGATAGAATGCGCTGTTGTTCTGGTAACCCCCTTTCTGTGCATTGTTTTCTCTTACATACGAATCCTCATTGTGGTTCTCAAGACTCCCTCAGTTTCTGGATTACGCAAAGCCTTCTCCACCTGTGGTTCCCACTTGACTGTAGTAACTCTCTTTTATGGAAGTCTCTTCTATATTTATTTACAGCCTTTGTCCAACTACTCTGTTAAAGCCCGTCTAGCAACAGTTGTCTACACAGTTCTGATTTCCATGTTGAACCCTTTTATCTACAGTCTGAGAAATAAAGACATAAAGAGAAGTCTAGGGAAGCTGATGAACAGGACCAAATTCTAGCCAGACCCTCTGCTTAGGAAGCTTATGAATTTTTCTCCTTCTCTGTACTGTTTCTGCTGGTTTTTGATAGAGTAAATACTGAAATACAGCAGATAGAACTCGTTTCTGTAGTGGATTTTCAGTTGTAACTACTTATTTTACATGAACAATGACTAGTCTTGAGATTTTGTTAGAATTCAGTGATTGTTCTAGAGTCTACTACAAATTCTGGCTTCTAGTTCTCATATATCCTCAGCCCTCCACCTGTTGTTTTCTTCCCTATGAGCCAATTCATTTTTCAATTCCTTCTGAGTGCTGCTGAAACCTTTATTTTACACTAAATTTTCTAGAATTTATTAGCATAAGTTCAATTTTAGTGATATTTTTGTGAGTTACTTTGATTCCCTTAAGATTCTTTTTTTATTATTTCTTTATTGGGGAATTAATGTTTTACATTCAACAGTAAATACAATAGTTTGTACATGCATGCCATTTCTCAGTTTTCCATATAACAATACAACCCCCACTAGGTCCTCTGAAGGACCTGTACTCTCCCTCCTGCCCACCCCAGACATTTTGGTGCAATAATTCCAGTTCAGATTCTACTTGTGTTTGCTCTTCTGATCTTGTTTTTCAGCTTCTACCTAAGAGTGAGATCATCCTACATTCATCCTTCTGTTTCTGACTTATTTCACTTAACATGAATTTTTCAAGAAAATGGTGAAAATAACCATTTTTTATAGCTAAGTAGTATTCCATTGTGTAGATATACCACAACTTGCTCAGCCACTCTTTTGTTGTTGGACACCTGAGCTGCTTCCAAGTTTTGGCTATTACAGATTGTGCTGCTAAGAACATATGTCTACACAGATCTTTTTGGATGGTTGTGCTGGATTCCTTAGGATATATCCCCAGGAGAGGAATTGCAGGATCATAGGGTAGGTCCATTTCTAGCTTTCTGAGAGTTCTCCAAAGATTCTTACTTTAAAGTACTCAAATCAGTTTCCAAGTTTCACTGGTAGTGATTTTTTGGGAAACATGAAAATAAAATCCTTAATTCTGGGGTCCAGGCTGTGTCACAAGCAGTTGAGTGAACATGTTACCATTCTCAAGGACCTCAGTTCAAGCTTCCATCCCCACCTACTAGTGGGAAGATTCACAGGTGATCAGCAGTGCAGCCAGTGACTCTTTTTCTCTATCTCCCTGTTCACTCTCAGTTTCTATCTCTATCAAAAATGAATATCTATATAAATAAATGAAATGAATCCTTAGATCTGAAATTATCATGAGATCAATTATATGGTTCTCTAGTTGATGCAAGGGTCATGTCTCTTTTTCTCTATCTTCAGTATGGAATTTCTGCTCTATGTTCATGGACTGGAAAAGTTAACATAATCAAAATGAATATTCTGCTCAGAGCCATATATAAATTTAATGCAATACTCATCAAGACCTCACTATTTTTAAGAGAATAGAACAAATAACAGGAAAATTTATCTGGAATTTAAAATACCTAGAATTGCCAAAACAACCTTGAGAAAGCAGAACTGGAGACATTGCACTATCAGATCTCAAACTAGCATAGGGACATTGTAATCAAAACTGGCTGGCACTAGAACAAACATAGACACACTGACCAGTGGAAGAGAACAGAAATAAGCCCCCAGATATATGGACAACTAGTTTTTTACTAGAGAGCCCAGTATAAATGGAGAAAGGAGAGTCTCTTCAACAAATGATCTTGGCAAAACTGAGTTG